>NC_081138.1:28370401-28670401 GCF_958295425.1 Solea solea
TGCTTGTTTTCACAATCCATTAATCCACTGATTATTTTCTGGATTAATTGAGTACTTGTTTGGTTCATAAAATGTCAGAAAATGTTGGAAATGATGATGTTCTTGAATATCTTGTTTATGTCCACAAACCAAAATGTCAGTTTTAATGATTTCTTTGTCAAATGGAGCAAAGAAACCAGAAAATATTCACATTTAAGAAGCTGAAATATCACAGAAAGCTTGTTTTAATTATTGAAAAAAAAACAAAAAAACACTCAATTATCAAAATAGTTGAGGGTTACTGACCAAAAGAGACACTCAATGGCCCTAGGGTCATTTGAGTTTAATAACCCTGGTTTACTGTTTGTTTCTAGTGTTTCAAGAGTTTTTATTTTTATTGTTAAACGAGATGTATCTATGTGTCAGGCAGATGACCCGCTGTGACGACCCCTAAATGGAGATGCAGAAAGTAGAAGAACAACAACTTCATCTATTAAAAACAAATGTACCAATGTTCAGTGATATTCACAGACAGCATCATGACTGTGAAGCTTAAAATCACCGTTGGAAACATTTAGGTTAAACTAAATATACAAGCTGACAAAATTTGAAGCACATGGCCAGTTTTAAGTAATATTTACATGGACTAAATATCTTTAAATAAATAGACGTTCATGCAGCTTTAACAGAATCAGTTTCTGACAAACTCTTTGGCACGACACCTGCGCAAATGATGCAGATTAAGGCGAAAAACAACAACAATACTTCCAACGACCACATACCGAGCACCAGCTTGCGTCATTTACAGGTAAATAAAGTAATGAAACATGTGTACTCACATAAATACAGTCACAGTGCGTCACCACCATTGTTGCGTAACATCCATTTTCCATCACCCGGAGGAGACTCACGTTCTCTGGGCTTGTCCAGATGTAAGTGTCGGCCCGAGCTGCTCACATTCACCAGTTTAATCCCTCGTTATCTCCGGTAGAGACTTGTTTTGCACTTAATCCATAAAGTGTTCAAGTGTCAGCCTCCAGATTTCATGCTCTCACCAAAACACGCACACACAGCTCTCCATAAACGACCAACAACAATCTATCGGCACCAACTGTAGCTGAACCAGTTCAAAGTTTGGACACACAGGCCTACAGCTGCCTGCTGGAACTCCAAACTACCAGGAAACACAGGTGTTCACTCCCAATTCCCTGCCAATCACTGATGAGTGACCATCAAGGTGCATTCACTGACCTCCAGGAAAACTCATTGACAATAGAAACATTCATTCTTCGGCCTCATTGGCACGAAAACAGCACTTTGACCAGTGGTTCTCAAACATTTCATGCCAACTTAGAAGATATTGAGCTCTCGAATAAACACCATCACCACCAACTTGATCACTCTGATCAAAGTGCCACAGGAGGAAGCTGGTGTACCACTGGTGCTACACGTACCACAGTTTGAGAACCATGGCCCTAAATGACTCTAAAAGCTTGACTGAACAAGTATACACTACAATGTATACAGTCACAGAGACAGAGTAGACAAAGCCAGAGGGACTAAGGAAAGAACATCAAAACAAATAGACCAGATATAATAAAAATAAAAAAAAGAACTTAAGTGTATTCACCTTAACTTGTTCTCATGTTTATGGCCCCTTACTTTGCTAAATGTGATGCAGACTCAAATAAAATCCCTGTTTCCTCTCATTAAATCGTCCATACTGTATATGTTCCTGGAGGATTTCAGTGCAGAGAGGTCGAGAGGTCGAGAGGTCGAGGGGTGAGTGAACTGGAGAGGCAGGGGAAATCAAATGCAAATGCTGAGGTGGTTTCCTGAGTCACCGTGGAGGGAGAAGCTACGTTTTCCCAGACAATGACTGAACAATATTGTCCTTCACCTGCTGAGATCTAAAGCCGTGATCATGAAGCGTGACGAGCCATGGCGTCTATGGCTGTGCAGGAGACCACGCTGACTTTGACCCACTCCCTCAGGGAACAGTGTGTGTGTGTGTGTGTACTTGTATTTATATCTTTGTGAGGCAAAAACGTCCGGGCCTGACAACTTTAAAGGGTTTTTTTAGGGTTAAGACCTGGTTTTAGGGTTAGAATTGGGTTTAGGGGTGAGAGTTAGGGTAAGGGTTAAGGTAAGGCACTTAATTGGGATGGTTAAGGGGCTATACATGTAGAGAATAAGTCCTCACAAAGATATAAAAACAAGTTTGTGTGTATGTTCTTCTATTTGTCACCTCTTTAGAAACTTCCTTAACACCAACTTTGTCAAGACAAGTAGTCCACATGGAGACCAAAACCTGGTCCTAACAAGGATTAGAATTTGGTTAGAATTTGGTTCACAATCTTCCTCAATCTCAAATATTTTTTTAAGGGTTAAAGGACCACTGTGTCAGAATTAGTGACATCGTGTGGTGGGAACGGGTATTGCAACAAACAGATGACTGCTTTACTCATATCTCCCTTTTCGAAGTGCGTCAGGCAGCTACGGTGGCCTTTGCAAACCAGAAAGGATCTAAAGAATCTTCTCTCTCCCTCTTTCTACTGTTTCCCTCTTCTTCTTCATCTGCGTTGTAAGCTTCTGCTTTAAAACGCAAGCTCTGGTTGGTTTGTCTGTTTCGGGGCTGCTGTCGAAACACGGCAGCACAAGATGGTGGACGGGATATGGTAAGATCTGCCAATAAACCCTTTTGAAATGGAACGGGCCATTTGATAGAAGTGTGATGAATCGGGGGAGAATACAGTGAAATAAGAGCCGATAAGGAAGCGAGCCTGGGTGTCATCCTTTCCAAAGGTCTCAGCTTATGCCCATTCAGACTAAAACGCAACCCCAGAGTTTGACGTCAGCCGATCACGTCGGCTCATCCGTTAAGTCCTTTGGAAACGTTGTGTGCAGAGCGGCCAAGCTTTTGTCTCACGGGGATTACTGACACGTAAGTTTGCCTCATTATTTAACACTATTGGAGCTGTCCAAAGGAAAAAGCTGGAAGAAGCTGGAAGAAGCTGGTGTACTAAGACTGCAGGTTCTGGGTTTTATCCTCTGGCTAATTTCTGCACAATCCAAAATACTGTAAATCCTCAGCCTTGCTCTGTAAAGTGAACTGCAATAATGTAGAGTATGTTTAAAAAGTACATATAGGTATAAAAAGTATAATGCAGGGCTCACAGTGTGTTGAGCTAACAGGAGCAGCTATCGAGATGCATTCAAAGACCCCGGTAAATGTCACATCTTCTGCAGGACCTACAGTGTGTTAAGCTTAGAAAAGCAGCTTCAAATACTCAAAAAAAAAAAAAAATTTCGGGTCAAGTGAAATTGAAGGAAAAGGTTAATTCTGAAGCGCAAAAATCAAATAAATCATTCTTTGGCCTTGGGTAATATGGGTTAGTTTGTCTACCAAATAACCCATGTCTTTAAAGGACTGCCTGGAAGAATTAAGAATGTCAACTCAAACCTTGTGAGGCCCAGTGAATACTGAATTCCAGTGTCCAAAAGAAAGAGTCAACATTTCTTTTTTGTAATAGAGTGTTTCTCTTCAAATAGCAGTGGGAGGAAAGAGGAGGAAGCTGGAGTTTTGACATCTTGAGTTCACTCCTCAGGCCCTCATCAAAAGTAAAATATGTTAAATAGGCTAAAGGAAATGCGTGTCTGAACAAATAGCTCATGATGTTCGAGGAGTGCTTGGAAGATTGGAGTTTTGATCTCAAGCATTATGAGGATCAGTGAGTTTTTTTACTGCAAAACCCAGAGAGTCAGGACTTAAAAGTGAGAAGCTCCCATTCAAATACAACTGTGTGAATTACTTTTTTTTAAAGTTAATACCTTGTTAGATTTGAATCCTGCCTGTTGTTTGCAACTGGATCATCAAAACCACTCATTTTATAGTGGGTGAGGGAATGTGGACATATTCACATTTAAGAAGCTGAAAAAACCCCAGAAAACTTGTTTTAATTCTTTAAATGAAACATTCAAACTGATGAATTGTTTGTTGTTTGTTGAGAAATTGCTTCAGTACTACTTTTCAGTACAATTCTAAACGATGACCTGTCAATTCTTTGTCAAACATAATGTCCTTCATAGTCCTCCATACTAAACAAGAAGTAGTGAAACAAAATACCGCGGTCAATACCGAACTGGCCATTGACTAAAAGGACATGGCCCAGTGAGAGAGATACAGCAATCAAAATGAAGGAATGCGACTAAAAACAGAGCAAATTGACAAAAACAAAATAAGAACAGAGTGCAATAAATATCTGTCAGCGAGACGTTCCCAAAAAACTCTCATTTTCAGACTGTGTTCATCTGTCTGTGACTGTTTTTGAGAAACAAAACTAAAAAAAAGTTTTGCCCGAGGAAGAAATTTAATTCTTGTGGTGATGCAGAGATGGATCTGGACTCGAGATTTCCTGTAAAATAGTTGTTAACCATGCGAGATCGGGGAGTATTTTGACCCTGCGGGGACCTTTGGTAGACCTTTGGTAGACCTTTGGGAGACCTTCGGGGAAGTTTGTTCTTTCTAAATGTGCTTTCTTTAGATCTCTTCGCCAATGGAATGGGGGCCATGATGACTCGATATAGGACACAGGGGGCAATGTGTTATTCTGCAGCTAAAACAATGAAGTGAAAAGTGCATCTATTGTGCTTTTCCCCACAGGAGTGCTTATTATGACACAACACAACACAACACGGACGCTGAGGAGAAGTGCCAATGTTCCTACTGATGTCTCGCCTCTGCTGCCTCTTTGCAGCCGTGACCAAACAGGAACAACTTGAGACAACTTGTGTTTGCTTTTTTTTTTTAAATAAACAGGAAGAATGTGACCACAGTGTGTCATAGCCAGGGGTCGGAGTGTTTTTGTGTTTGAGAGATTTGTTTTTGGTTCTAAATAAATATGCAAGAATGTTCATGTTGTCATTGGGGACTATCATCAAAATAAAACATGTATGCAAATGTAAAATTATCATTCTCTAAAATTAACACAATAAGGAGCGCAAATAGAGTTCCATATTAGATAATGTTGTCATGGAAGAGGATTAGTGTCACGTGAAAAACGAATTGGAAGGAAAATAAAAATAAAAACCTGAGTTCCGAGAAAAAGTCAGAATTCTGATTAGGGCCATTCATGTGGTCCTAATCCTGTTTGAATTCTCAGATTGAAATAAAAATTCAGAGATCTATGTCTTAATTCTGAGATTCAAGTCTTAATTCTTGGAAAAAAAAAAGTCAGTCTAAATTCTGTTTGAATTCTGAGATTAAAGTCAAAATTCTGAGATTGAAATCAAAATTCTGAGATTAAAGACAGAATAGTGGAAAAACGTCACTTTTTTCTCAGAATTCTGTCTTTTTAATTATTTTTTTGTAATTTTGTTTATTAAAAAAAAATAATAATAATAATAATTTCACATGTGGCCCTAATACGCGAATGTTGTCTCTATTTCTGACCCAGGGCAAAAGTTAAATTCTCCCGTTGGCATCCTAAAATAACCCAGACCACAAATCCCAGCTCAGTCTAGACCACACAAGAAACCCTCACAAAGACCTGCGGTTGTAGTTTGGAGAGGGTGAACACAAACAAACTTTGTCAAGTGATTCCCTCTCTATCTCTCCCTCCCTCCCTCTCTCTCTTATCTGAGTAACAATCCTCCCACAGCCTGAGGCCGACGTCTTCTTTGTTTACACGCCAGCACATGGACTTCTTCATCGCCCTATACCTGAAGCCAGGGATACATATCTGTTTTCCGAGCTCCAGTGCCACATCCCTCCCCCCCGATCACCAGCCCCAGTTCAGCCACAGAGCAGCTATCCCGTTGCCTGGACAAAGGAGGCTTCACTGGGATGTAACTCATGCTTGCACATATAGAAAGTCGGGACAAAGCCTGCTATTCTCTGCGGGTGACAACAACACCTTTTGTGTTTGTGCTCACAAAGGAAAATACACTGCATTTGCCAGAAAGAACTGAGAGTCACAAAAACACTCTCAACATTTAGTTAAGTAAAACACAAAGACAATACGTACAGTACAAGCAGCGGGTGAACGACCTTGATGCACCTTTTTTTTAACGGGGTAAATCTCCGACTGCAACTTTGCAATTCTTGAAAAGAAAGGGTGGGGATAAAAGAACATTGTTATTTTTGTTTAAACAGCAAGTAAACTTACTTGCTAAGACGGAGTGAGCGCAGTTTTCATTTGTCAGCTGATCTCAGCGGATAAACTTAACGGGAAAAGGAAAGAAGACGTCTCCAAGATCAGGATCGTATCTCTGACGTTTACTTCTCCTGTCTCCTGCTTATCGGAGGCTCCTGTAAAAATGTTATTGTACTAAATTAATGTTATAGTCACAAAAGAACAGGTTACGACGATAACGCTATGCCTAAAACAAAACGTGGCGGTCGAGCAAAGCAGAGGTATGTACTCGATAAATAAATCCAATGCAACAACTCTGTGTGTGATAAGATAAAAGCGGGAGTTTGGGCTTTGTTGTTAGAGGTAACTTCTCTCTCTTGATTAGATTTTTTTCTCCATACACATTTCTTGTTTCATAGCAATCAAACATACCCTGCTCTGCAGAAAGCAGAGAAATAAGAGTATTGTGTGAAGCAGTGTCCATCATCGTAGGCAGAGTAGAACACTTTCTATTCCGCACAACACACACACACACACACACACACATTCAACCGTGGATCTAGATTAGATGGTTAGCGAGTGAGGCCATGCATGATGATTCATGTGGTCCACTCTTAAGCCCTCCAGAGTGAAGTGAAGACAACCCTTTATCGAAGATGTCTGCTACACACCAGCGAGACTTAATAACATCTAAATTGAGATTCTGTGCCGAGATGTAACGGCTGCTGCGGCCTCTCTTCACCCTTGTCCACGCCGCCCTTCTCTCACCGACTTTCCCATCCATTTTATACCATATATTCAAAATGTGATAAAGCTGCTGCATCAGTCAGTCAGTCAGAGGACATTTACCACTCTGGTTTCATTTAACCCTTCATCAGTTCAGAGCTGAGCATTGATGCTACAAGGGCCTTTCTGCATAGAGTTTGCATGTTCCCTCCCTGGGTGTGCGTGGGGTTTCTTGGGGTTCTCTCTCTTTTACTCCCAAAGTCCAAAAACATGCAGATTTGAGGATTAGGCAAATTTGACACTCTAAATTGACTGTAAACAGTGTTCTAGGTAGCACATTTTAGCATAACGGGCCGTGATGTGAAGTTTATTCATACAGCTGTCTGGCATTCGAAACCTCAAAAAATCAGCCAATCAGAAAATAGCATTTCTTGTTGCTAGGGAAAGTCTGAAAATAGGTTTCCGCCGCACTACTCGTTCCACAAAGGCACAGGAACACGCACGAATGCTGTGAATGCGTGCACAGGTTTCAAGTGAAAGAGCACGGCCAGGTAATCGCTTCAATTATATCACTTCATTTATGATAATAGCTGCTTATTAAAGTGAACGTTTGCCTGTCTTTTCACGCCTTTCACGCTTCATGATAACATTTACCCGACATTTATTGTGATAATTATCAGTATCAACTGACATGATGTCACATCATGAGTTTTGATTTTGAACTCTTATTTAATCTTTATATTTACTTCATTTTGTTCTTGTTGTATATTTCATGACCTATAAATTACAATATTGCATTGAAGCAGATCAAAATAAGACAAAGGTCCATCTGACACTAACTCATTTTATCAACGTCTTCTGTAAATGAAGTTGAGTCATGTCCTATCACTGACCCTTGGTGTGCAAAAAAGGAGAAAAAAAAACACCCAAAGGACAAACCTTCGGGTGACTTTTATGAAGGAAACCAAATGGCAGCCACAGCTTGTGGACAAACTGTGTAGGGAAGCCCAGGCAGAGCCTGTGACAGATGGTCAGAGCGAGCGAGTAACTGGTGACAACGTGTGTGTGCGCTGCGTTCAGGAAAAAGGCGCAATCAGCACAATATGGCACAGAGCGGCAAAGAGAAGAAACCTAACACTTCGGTTGTGTCACGTTAGACACACAGGAAGCCCCAATGGATGCAGAGAGAAACACACATGCAGTCAAACACGAGGGACGGAGAAATACTGCGCCGGCAGGAAAAGACAAGCAGGGACATGACAGTCTGTAACCTATTTGCTGCAAACAGCCTTCCACTTGTGCACACAACATTT
This sequence comes from Solea solea, assembly GCF_958295425.1. Lineage (NCBI taxonomy): Eukaryota > Metazoa > Chordata > Actinopteri > Pleuronectiformes > Soleidae > Solea > Solea solea. The sequence goes on from NC_081138.1 coordinate 28,378,554, forward strand.
TTCACTGACATTATTCTTGTTTTTCTCGACTCAAAGAACGCGGCGTGTACAAACACAGCGGCTCTGTGCTTTCCAAAGAGGTGCTTTTTTACATCAGTGTCATAAAAGACTAGGTGTGCAACGATAAATCACTTCGTAAATCATCATTTATTAGTATTTTTGATAATCAACTCATCAGTTTGAGTGTTGTTTTTTAAGATAGAAACAAGCTCTATTATTTTTCATCTTCTTAAATGTGATTTTATTTTTTTATTTTATGAGATTTTTGATGTCAATGTGTTTTTTTTCCTGGTTAATTAACATTTATAGAAAATATATGACTTAAAACTGCTTAATTCAATAATAAAATATAAAAATAATAACAAAACATATGAGTGCATCATCATTTTAAAATTGAATTAGCATTGTATGGACCAAACAAGTAATCGATTAATCAAGAAAATAATCAAAAGATTGATCAAATGTGAAAATAATGGTTCGTTCAACGTTCTGTGCCCTTGTTTGAGCTCCTCCCACTAGGCAGGTGTTTCAAATCAACGTGCACATGTACAAATTGAATAAAAACAGCTTTTTTTATCAACTGCCATAAACGTCCTGAACTCTGAAGTCGCCGTCTGAGATGACCTCATGTTCACGGTGTGCAATAAACGGTTTAATAATTTACAGTTCATGCTGCTGTGTAATAAAAACACATGTCAGTTGGACGACTGTCCTTGTCCCAGTATACGTTATAAGCACGAGCAATTAACTGAATAACCTGTGTCTGTTTATGCTACGCTAGGTGGCGATGTCCCCCCCCAACCCCCCCCCCCCCCGTTTCAGCTTGTTAGCATTAGCTGGTTTCTGGTTTAGCTAGTGGCTATCTTCAGGAGTTAGCTGTAGCAAACTGGATTTGCTTATTTAGTTTGTTTAGTTAGAAACATTTTTATTTTATGTCCTTAACTTAACTCAAACATGTCCAGTTGCCTTCAATTAACTCTGAAGTTGACTGAGAACATTCCCAGGCTAGCTGGTGGCTAGTTGTTAGCCTGTCGAACACCATTCTTGCTCTTGAACATGAAAATATTCAACTCTTTGAACTGGAAGGGTGTAAAATTAACTAACTATTATTTTCATATTCGACTAATGTGTTGATTATTTACTACTCATTGTCATCGAGTACTTGTTTGGTCTATAAAATATCGCAAAATGTTGAAAAATGTTTATCATTGTGTACCAAACCTGGAAATACTGCTGTTCTGCAATGTCTTGTTTTGTCCACAAGGGAAATGATTCAGTTTTAATTATTTATTTTGCAAATGGAGCAAAGAAACCTGAAAATATTCCCATTTTAGAAGTTGAAAAAAACGATAATTACAATAGTAATTATCAATCAATTGAATAATCGTTGCAATTATGAGGAATTTGATTTGGTACAGTTTTTTTGGTACAATAATTGTTTTGTTTTTTTCTAATGTCATGTATGTCGATGTACTGTGTGATTTCTCTGTGTTTTTTTCCCCCAAATTTTTGTATTTATCAGTTCTTTTATGGATTGAGATTTAAATTGCCCCTCTGGGCGTTCTCACAAACGCAGTATCATTGTACAGCACAATGCCAATGAAGTGTTTGGCTCTTGAATCTTGCTCTCACCTGCAACTACAACTTACATCAACTGTCAGCTCCTTCAGCTCCCGATGCCTAATGCCCGCTGTGCGTTTCTCTTTGTCCTGCTCCCTCTCTGCAATTAAGCAAATGGGTCATTAATGAATCGCCGCAGGCAACAGGTCACATGAGAAGCTAATCAGACAGGATGGATGGGCTGCTGGGGAAAAAAAAAAAAGCAATGCGTGACACACAAACACACGGCCACTTTCACAAACTATTGACATTTCTGAAAAGTGCGCCTCCAGCAAGATGCGCATGAATAACATTACAGAAAATAGCAGGAGTTGATGAAAAGCAGCTTGATCATTGATCCGCGTTGTCAAACTGTGCTGAGTGTTCGTTTCCTCTGGGAGGAAACTTTGGTTGAAACCTTGCCTCGGGCCATCAACATTCAGACACAGACAAGAGGATAATTTTTCAGTTTGTGATGGTACGCCGCTCAATCGCCAACACTGCTGATAAATCATTTTCATGAAATATATACAAATAAAGCTATTGATGGGGAAAACCGCAGAGGGTTTGCATACAGGCTTGCTGGAGTTAGACCAACAACGGGGCTGCTCCCAGACAGGTGCAGCCTCAGTGATGACTCATCACTGTGGATGCTCAGATACAGGATGACTGTACATTTACAATTTTCTTTTCTTTTCTTTTTCCCAAACTTTTTTGCTTTAAAGATGCTTTTCTCTTGAAGTATACAGATTTAACTTAACCCTGTGACCCTGTGATGGACTGGCGACCGGTCTAATAACAGGTTGCTTTAAGATGTGCCGACTCGGTAGCTGCCCCCAAACTTTGGAACAAGTAACCCATGGAAATTAAATCTGCCCCCACCACTGAACATTTTAAATCACTTCTAAAGACCCACCTCTTCTCCTTGGCCTTCACTTCAGGATATTCAAGAATAGTCAACCCGGATGCTTCTATCTAATAAATAAATAAATGGAGTGTTATACACCAGATGACTACTGGTGTCTTCCTTTGGCTCAGTGTTTAAATAAAGGTTGTTTGTATGTGTACGAATCAAGGAAATTGCTAATAAATATGGTTAAATTCTGCTACAGCACAAATAACCAGGCAAGAAAATGAAGAAAAAAATGTACGATTTTGAATAAATATCTAATTGCGATTATTTTTGACTGAAATTGCGATTCAAATGATAACTGTGTTATATCTGTGAGGAAAATAAGATGTTTTCTTCAGTCTGTTGAATATGATGGGTCATTTGATGTGTCATACTGTGTAGAATCGGTAAAATTTTGATTAATTTTATGTACATCAATATTTGATAAATAACTTATAAATATCAGTGCATTTAGAACTAGGAAAGACATCATTGATGCCATATCACGATATGACGATATTAATATCCTGGCTTATGTCACAATACTAATATAATATTTCTAATGTATAATCAGTTACGAAATCTCTTATATATCAACAAAAACTGTAACTAAGCACCACAAATGTCCTAGCAATACAAATAGCATATCATTTGTGCGGAAAACTGAATGAATCTATTAAAAAGTGTATTTATTCCTCAATGCTACACAATACTAAATAAGCTAAATAAGAACATTACACCATTATAATGAGTAATATGACTCTTTAATGTCATTTTCCCCTTGTTTTACCAGCACAGATCCCACATTGTTTCACACAGGCTGACAAAAAGAGGCTTAAAGCTAAATGGCTGAACAAATCAAAGCGCTAATATGAAAATGGAAAAGCAGCAGGGGAATGGAAATCCAGTGTGGAAGAGGATATTGCACGACCATTATCTAATTTACGTTATTTATTTATAAATATTCAAACATGCAGTATTTGTGTTGTCCTTCTTGACTTTTAACCATTAAATTATTCATAATGTACGAGATCAAATAATGAATCACTTACTAATTAAGTGTATGTATACACAGTATATATAGTTATGTTAATTTTTAACGTTTGTTTTTGCTGTTGTAGAGCAGATGGCAATGTTATGTTGTTATTACTGTAAAGAATCAAGTGGAGTTGAAACAATCACTCGATTATTAATTGATTACTAAATCGTCAACTATTGAAGCTTTTTTCATGATTACAACCAGATTTCTGATTAAATGTGAATATTTTCTTCATTTCTTTGCTCCACATAACAACTTTGAATTACCGTGATTACGCGGCGGTTTCTTCTGCTAAAGTTAAGAAGTTGCACGTCAAAGCCAACGTGTGGTTATTACGGTAATTTCACTCGCACTGTTGCAGGAAATCGGCGAATCAGCGTCTTTCTGGAAAAAAACACCCATAGTTTCCATTTATTTTTTGAATATTGAGACAAAGCCAAACAAATGCTCATTTAAATATGTTGTTTAAATTTCAAATTTAACACACAAAATCTTTTTTTTCTCAATAAAACTTTTGGTTTTTCTTCATTTTGAATTATTAATACACTATGTTAACATCACTACAACAAGATATTGAAAGTTATTCTGGAAAACTGGAAGATTTAAGCACTGGGAAAACATTGAAGACTCCAGATTTATGGCTATTTCTCACAGTCAGCATGATGCTGTATTCATATTTCACCAGTAGATGGCAATCACAGCGGCCTATTTGACAGCTAAAACCAAACCAATTTAAATGAGTGATGAGTCGAAACTGGTTATTCAGGGATTATGTAAAAAAAACAACAACACAAAACAGATGAAAGGAATTATGTTTTTCCTCTTGTAAAGTTCAGCCTCTTTAAGCCATTGTGTGGCTCACACATAAAAGCCACATCATTTCCTTCCCCTGACATCGAGTTAAAGAGAGGACGCGCTTTGTCCTCGGACATCCTCTGTTTCCCTTTAACCTCACACTGACGGGCCCGGCCTGCCCTTCAGCTGTCTGTCAGCGGGAGAGGAGAATGGGCGGAGACGCAGTTGGACAGGACGTGACGGGGCAGGACGGGACGGGGGGGGGACGGGGGCCACAATGACACAGGATGGGAGTTGTTTTGTCCTCAGCACTCAGCACTATCTGATCTGCCAGAGGGACAACAGGAGGAAGGGAAGGAAGGAAGGACAGGAAGGACAGGGAGCGTCAAACAGAGGCCGAGACGCTCACCTGGACGAACCTGAAACACTGCAAATATCACTCTGAATATAATGTCCATCGTGTGACTTATAGACTGTAACGCTGCCAGAGCACTGCAGGCTATAGAATAATCAATATTAGCACTTCATCAATGAGCCAATGGAACATTAGATATGAGGCTGACGTGTGTATTTATTTTACATTGTACAATCTAACAGCTTAAGTAAGCAGAAGGAGAATAATATATTATTTTTTTATCGTCTTCGTTTGTGTGTTACTGCACTTTTGCAAATCGAATTTCCTCCATTCATTAAAATAATTACTCAGAGAGTCTGGAAACGAGAGACACAAGCCGAGGAGCAACTCCTGTAATTTAATTAGAAGGACTTTCTTCGGCTCTGCTGAAGCTGCAGTGCAGAGGCAAAAGGGACGGGGCGGGCGCTTGTTTTAGAGCCATTTGTAAAAGCATTTGTTACAGCAGTTCCACAGATCTATTGCAGTCGGATACTTAAAGCTGCAGTGCGTAAGTTTTGGTGGTTTTGTTTTAGGGCCCCGAGCACGAATGCCAGGGGCCGAAACGTACTGTTTTTTTCAGGAACTACGCCATACATTGACCGATGTACGTGACACAAGAAAATATTCTGGCCCATGGGGTCAGGAGATTTTGTTTCTTAAAATAAGCTTGTAAATCTGTAGCCACCTTAAAAAAACCAATAAAAAGGCTTCAAAACTCCACAAAACTAACGTTAAAGTTAAAGACACCACCTTTCAAACACCGTAGAATTACAAAATACGGTTTCTACCACGTTTTAAAGGCGAGCACACGTTTGCTTCTTCAGAGAGGAGGAAATGTTGTCCCTCAGTTAGGAGTTCATGCAAACTATCGTTGTAGCTTGTTCCTCATAGTTCAAGCTTAAAGTAATCTGTGGTATCTTATGAAGACAAAGTTAGATATTTTTTCTCTTGAAAATTAGATTATTCCTTTGTGCAAAATTTGGTTGCAACATATCGATTTTTTTCTTTTTAGGCAAAAAAAACAATTTCGCCAGAATTCTTTTTTTACTTTCTTGAAAACAAACTTTTTCTGAATTTCTGATGCTTTTTTTTTGGTTTATATTAAAAAGTTACACACTACAGCTTTAATTCATACCAATAATGACTGCAGTCCTGGCTTCTGATTGGCTGTTTGGCGTGTGTCATACTGTCTGAAGATTTAGTCAAAGTGGGAGAGAAGAAAGCAAGATTTTGACTGTTTTTATGCATAAATTATTTAAAAGTAACTTTTAGACACAGACACAAAGAGGGACAGAATATGCCTCACCACAGTCCTCAAAGTTCCCTGAAATAAATAACTCTAACTGACAGTGAGATACTGATGATTTTTTACTATTTCCTTACTTTTTAAATCTTCATTTCACCTCTTTTTACAATGTAATTTATTTAATGTCTTTATATTTTTGACTGTGTAGTGATTTCTTTCACTTCTGCCTCTGTGAATGAAAGGTGCTTTCAAAATAAAACTACCTTACCCTGCCTTTATTATTCTGTTTTTCCCAGTCGACCACAAAATCACACCTTTTTTTTTAGGAATTCAATTTCATTGCAAGTCACATTTTTCTCCACCAGGTGGTGGTGCCGAGCTAGATTTAAAACATGATCTCATTCTTTATTTACAGAGCCTGACTTTTTGATGATTATTAATGACTAGCCCGAAGTCAGGTCTATTTGTTTGCTTAAGAAAACACGAGATATTAACTGTGATTAGACCGTGGAAGAGCAGATAAGCTCTCGGGCCACTATAATAGTACCGCAGTTAATCCCACGGTGCGATTCCTATCTGAAAGTGAAGGTCAAGTGTGGTATTAGACCACAGCCACCGACTAGTATGCCGTTAAATGAAAACCTTCTGACTCAATTTTCTCCTTAACAACTGCAATAAATCAGAGGCGCGCCACCGTCGAGCAGAGTGCCTCTTACCCAGGGCCTGGCAGTTGTCCCCGGCCTGGCAGGCCAGTTGGTTCACTATCGATTCTCTGTCTTGCTGTGAAACCGCTATAACCAGATGACCTATGAACACTGAGGTCACAGCACACGGCCTGAAAGCCAGGCCTCAGACGGGGGTGCAAACACATATTTTTTTTGGCTCACACTCACTCAGCACAGGAGTCTAATGCTTTAATACACAGAGGGAAAAAAAAGTTCTAACCTCGGCTCATTGCCTGTTAGTTTCCCACCTGCAGCCACCTCCAACCCAATCACATGGACTTTTTTAAAACCTTTTTGCTTTTTGCTGTGTGTTTAAATATGGACTTCGTTCACTCATCTTCTACCGCTTGACCCTCCTTAAAGGGCATACGTAATACTTTAAAGGGGGTAAAAGTACTACTTAAAGTAAGTCACATTTTTTATAATATCACTTAAGTAAAAGTAATTTAAAGTATATGACATTTACTGTGCTTAAGTCATTTTCTGGTATAAAATGTACTAAAGTAAAAGTATTAAAAAAGTAAGACAGGATTTCAACTGGAAGGTTGTGGGGTCAATTCCCGGCTCTATATGTGTCCTTGAGAAAGACTCTTAACCCCTATATTGATGCACAAAGAGCTATACTTAAATTTGTTGTATTTTCTACAATGACAATAAAGGCTATTCTGATTCATGTTGTAGAGTGTGAATGGCTGAATGTAAAGCAGTTCATCAAGACTAGAAAAGCTCCATATAAATACAGACCATAATACCAACTCTTCTTCTTCTGTTTTTTATTTGGTAGTAACGAGTAACAAAGAGAGTTAGGGGAAATGTAGCGGAGTAAACGTAAAAGTTTCTGCAAATAACAACGTAAAGAACAGATACGGGTTAGTATTTGTTATTATGACATATTTATTTAAATATTATGGACCTAACATGACAGGTGTCACCATTAGGGCTGACTGATTTGGAAAAAGTGTCATGTATCATTCATGATTTGATTTATGATAATATTATTAAAGGTGTAGTGTGACATTTTTACATTTGGCAGAAATGAAGGTAAAGTTAAGGTTCTTTTTCTTTTTTAAGGGCATGCCATCACCTGTATGAATTGTTGTTTTTCATTAGCCCCGAATGAGTCATTTATATTTATATCACATTGGACAACCTGAATATGTTTTGATGTTATACTGAAGGCTTCATATTCACCCATAAATGTTGATACATTTTTACACACTGTGTCTTTAAGTCAGGCTTCAGATACAACATATCATAAATCTAATAGTTTAAAAATAGTCTACATTCTAAAACAGGAATAAACTACTTAATAAACTACTCCTTACAAACATTTTCTAAGAGATGTTTATGTTAATTGATTAAAACTTCATATTATGCAGCTGCAGCGATTATTCCGTTAAGTGATTACTAATCAGTTACTAAATTTATCTTCACCTATTTTGTTAATCGATTAACTGGTTCAGGTGTTTTTTTTATCTGATTTTTCAGCTTCTTAAATGTGAATATTTTCTGGTTTCTTTGCTCCATCGAAGAAATAAATAATTAAAACGGAACAAATTTGGTTTGACAAGTCAAGAACATCATCATTTAGAGGTTTGGTAAACACCAATCCACATATTTTACAGGCCAAATAAGTAATCGACAGATGAATCTATGATGAAAAATAATATTTTCATCATAAGTAAGGTTGAAAACATAGAATCTCAACTCAGTCTTTGGGAATCATTGGTTTAAACCACCAAAAATATAAAGTATAAAGTAAAAAAGTATAAACAATGTATCGTAAAGTGCAGCCGTTGCTATTTGTTAATTATATTATTTCAAATTGAGCTCAGACATGATGGAAAGGTGACTTTTAAATGGAGAAAAGAAAATATGTGTGCTGTGATTTGAGGTTCTGGTCGGGAGGCAGAACTTAAATTGGACCATGACCTTCTGAAAAAGTGGGAATATGTTCAGAATCAGAGCTTTAACCAAAAATAACAGACTACTTCACTCCAGACTTTCCATGCTTTACTTACTGAAGCTGAATGAAATAATGAATTCATTAAAAAAAACAACAACATATCATTGGCACACGGCTGCACATCTCTGCTGGCTCATGTGATGTCGTGATTATCCAGCCCCAGCTTGGCCTGTGTGTGTGTGTGTGTGTGTGTGTGTGTGCAGATTTGCTCCCACCGGTGCTGAGGTCATTACAGTTTCCAGGAGCAAACACCCTACGATGTAAGTGAGACACTACTGCCACACACAGGCCGAAAACACCTCAGACTTTCTCTTCCACACACACTCAGAAAACAAGCCCATGTCCTCGTACTGTTGGCCTCATTTTGAGGGATTTATTGCATTCTAATAAGCATCAATGTGATTTAATACAGCAAGTAATATCCATTCTTTTCTCCTTTTTTTTTACAGCACAATTTAAGACTCCTGGAATCTGTAAAACAGTCATGAAAATGATTCAATATAGAAAAATAAATTAAGTAACGTACAGTATTTAAGTACCATAATCAGTAAATCCCCCACCAGCAAACAAAGGGACGACAGAACAACTCTTTAGGTTTATCATTAACTTGGGGACACACACACACACACACACTTTATCTCGGAATTTAGACTTTTATCTCAGAAATATTTCAATAAAACATACCCATGTTTTAAGTCCAGAGGTAGAGCAGAGGAGCTGAATGAAGGTCTTAAATCATGCGAGGGACCGAATTTTCTTCAATATAAATACCACAAAGGTTTAGTTAACTATATGTCAGTGTAATGTTTAAGCACACTTTAAGACATTATCATATATAATCTCGAATGTGGGTCATGTTTCTGTTTAGCCAGATAGATAGATAGATAGATAGATAGATAGATAGATAGATAATGATCAACACTTTACAGACCAAATAAGTGCTAAATTAAGCGGGAATTGTTAGTTGCAACCCTAATAATTATCAATATAAACTAATTTTTTTATTTTTTATTTTAATCGTGATAATATATATTGGTTTTTGGCCCTGTGGCCCAGCCCTACCTTTACCTTTACAGATAGAATTTCATGACTGTCAACAATCAATATCAATATACAACATTGGTCCAAAAAGTGCAATCAGCCTCCACTGTACTGTCTTTTAAAAACACAAACATGTTTTCACCTTTCCACCAGTCAAGATAACATTTAGTGAGGGAGGGACATCATATGACATTAACTGCACCGTCATATTCCTTGTTTCTTGGAGGGTTTTACGATAAACCAGCCAGCAATTATGAAGGACTTTGTTTCATACGTGGTAAACAGCTTCCCGTGGTGGAGTTAACAGTCTCTGAGGTGATGTTATTAACTGATCATAGTGCACTGTGTGTGTGTCATCATGCTGTTTTTCTGAGCATTGGGTGTGTTCATGAGCATGTGCCTGATAACCTGACAGCATAACTATAAAAAAACACAAAAAAAACAAAAAAAAACTGAGATCATTCAAATTATTTCTGATGACTTCCGTTCTGAATCTTAACGACAGCGGTTCATCATGAGGGACTTGGAGCAACACGAGCACACAGACGTCTTTCGTTGGCCTTGATTTCAAACACATTCAAATGCTCTGCTGAACGTCCTCCCTCACCCGTGTGCTTGCCATGCAAAACAGAAATTTGACACTGGCGTCACGCCATGACTACTTACTTTGCAGTCTCTACTCTAAGCATCAAACAGAACCTTAATGAGCACAAACCCTGATAATTACCAATAATTACATACTTGCACCAAGATAGAAATGAAGAAAATGGCTAATTAGACACGCTCCATTAACAGGGAGAATCCTTGGAATGTCTTTGTGTTGTTTTTTAAATCTATTGTAGCCCACCTGCATTAGACTACAGGTCGGAGAGTGTTTCTCATGATGGATAAGATGATAATTTGATGCCAGTCTGCTGTTTCAGCGCGTCAGAGGGAAAATATGTAATTCAAACAGGAAGTCTACGTGTGTCACGGTTGCTATTTTGCTCCTGTTGCTGCTGTTGTTCATTCTCTCCCAGCCTCTGCGTCTCCCTCGAAGGCCCTGTTGTCATAGCGATGCTGGAGTCTCACAGGGTCAGAGCTCGCTGGGTCGGTCAGTGGCACTTCGTAGAGGTTGTCTCCTCCTGCCACTGTGATGACAGTGACATCTTCTGGCGAGTTGGTGGAAATGCTGTCTTTCGTGTCCTCCTCGACCCCCAGCGCCTTCAGGATGTCACACTTGCACATGGGGCAGGTCCTCCTGTCCAGCAGCCAGGGCTCGATGCAGACCTTGTGGAAGATGTGGTCACACGTGAGCACCGTCACCACGTCGCCCGCCTTGTAGGCTTCGATGCACACGGCACACATGAAGGCGTCAGAGTTGGTTATCTCGTCGTCCCTCTTCAGCGTGCGCACCTGCAGGCGCCCGATCGCCTTCTTGGCCTCCGATTTCAGCTTCCTCTCAGAGCGCTTGTGCATTCTCATATTGTACAGGCGGTTGGCCGAGATGAACACAAAGTAGGCGATGGAGGCCGCCGTCACGATGAAGAACGCGATGGACAGGAAGTAGAGCCAGTAGGTGTTCATCCACGGCCCGTGAGGGCTGCCTACCTCAATTGTCAGATACACCTGGGTCCCGTTTTTCACCAGGTTGACGATCTCCATACCCTTAAGGTTGCCGATCATGATAGCCACCGTATCATCTGCGTCCGTGTGTGACATGTGAGTGGTGCTGTTGCCGCTGCCGTCCACGTTATACACCACCACACCGGCGGCCCCCTGACGTACGGCGGCATTAATCTTCTCGGTGAAGGTGCAGTTGCCCCTTTTGACCAGGGCTATCCAGGGCGATGCACTGAAATTGTACACGGGATCCGCGCTGCAGCCCTTGGGGTCGTCTTTGGGGAGAGTCACAATGCCCGAGACAGTGTCCACGGGAGAGTTCCGACCAAACACCCCACACTCGCAGTATTTGTCCTCAGTCTTGTTGGCGGTGTTGTTGTAATAGGTTATGTCCACCATGGCCGTCCAAAAGACGAAGGCAGCCGAGCAGTGAACAAGTCCTGACAGACAGAGCAGAAGCAGCAGAGGGTGTTGTGCTGTCTTACCCATGGTAACGCTCGTCTTGAAAAACAAAAAGGGAGAAAAAGCCCTCTCTCTGTCTCTGTTAGCTCCTTTAGCTCCTTTAGCTTCTTCAACAATCCTCTGCCAGCAACCTGTTCCTGGTTTGTTCCGAGTCACGGCGATTCTGAACACAGCTAGAGTTCCACCCAGCCTGCTGTCCACGGTAATCTGATATGAGCCTCTGGTAACATAACACGAGCTACGCGTCAGCCACTCACCTCTCGTTATCTTCCTGAACCTTGAACAGTGAGCACTCCTCACAGAGGGCAGGGTGCTGGTATTCAACAAGTTGAAGTACACAAAACACGCGCTGTTCCCCAAAGGCAAGCAACAGCCGAGGAGGGAGGCAAAGACGCGGCGATAAGCAAATGATACGGAGGAGCCGTGGTCACAGGTCGGTCAGCGACACGGAGCGAGACTGTAAAAAGCTGTGAAAGCTGTTGACTTTTTTCCTTGTGTAATGATGACAACGGCAGCTCGACCCGTCTGTCTTGTTCTACCAGTTTCCTTCCCCCTTTTTGGAGTGACCTACATGCTTGTGGTGAAAAGCAAACTGACAAGAAATACTCCTCTGCCTCGTGTGTGTGTGTTCACTCTACAAGATAAATATAGTTTTACCGCACCTTACCATGCAAAGACTCACTGAGGATTCATATTATATCCAATAACTAATCATTTCTCACCAAGGCCATAATTGGTTCTTGTGACAAACTGATACACAACAACAACAACAACAACAACACAACCTGCTTGGTTTGGAGGGAACGAGTCTTCCTGATCATACAGGGTTTGCACAGGTTTTTCCCTTGAAGAGTCTTGTTCCACACTGTGACAACTGACCACACAGAGTCCGATTTCAGTTGTATCTGCTTACACACAAGTGAAAGCACATACACAAACAGAGGGTGGGGGAGAAAAGACTAATGAGATGGAAAGGTTGTTTTCTTTCCAAGCTCCTCTTTTACCTGAATGCACTCACAAACACTAAAACACACACACACACGCACGTCCACCCGACACACTCGCTTCTCCGTGTCCAGTATCACAACCTTGACTACCGGCCCCGATACTGATATCCGTCTAGAGCTACAGAGACTAGATCTAATGATTCTTAGAGTGTTTGTTTGGTCCATAAACTGTCAGAGAAATGATGTTGTTTTGTCCACAAACCGAACCTTTTCACTTCTCTGTCAACTGGAGCAAAGAAAGATCCTGCGCTCTGCAGAGAAGGTGATCAGCTGCAACCTCCCATGTAAATGTCTTGTGCTTGTGTTACTGTATGCATTGTTTTTAATGCATAATGCATGCACCAAAACAAATAGTCAAATCCCTTATGTATGTGTAAATGTACTTGGAAATAAAGAGATGATTCTGAGAAACCAGAAATAACTCACATTTCAAGAAGCTGAAAAATCAGAAAGCTTGTTTTAATTTAATTAAACGTCTAAGTTTGATAGCTCCAGCTGTGAAACAGATAGGGCTGAACGAGTTTCATACAAATATCTGAGTTTGTCATTACAAATGACTTTCATTCAGATTAATACAGATTAATAAAATCTTCTTCTGACAGGTATGATATGTCTCCATCACCAAGTCCTAAAGGGAAAAGTGGAGTTTGGACAGGAATAATAAGGTGTACCTAATAAAGTGGTCAGTGAGTGTCATTTGCTGTAGGGTCTTATAGAAACATCTTGCGATTGTTTTGACTGAAATTTAGCTAAATGCTTGGCAATATGGGGGGGTAGTCATTTTTTTTACATAATTACTCTCAATAATTATGACAACATTATTGTTATTCAAATGTTATCATTTGAATAACATATTTATGATGAATACTTAGGCCGTATTGCGATTTTCTACAATGATTGTGTTTTCTTTCAATACTTAAAACAATCTTTCTGATTTTTCAGCTTCTTAAATGTGATTATTTTCCGGTTTCTTTACTCCATATCACAAAGAAATCATTAAAACTGAATCATTGTGGTTTGTGGACTAAATAAGACATCATTATTATACATTTGGTAAACACTAATCAACATTTTACAACATTTTCTGGACCAAACAAGTGCTCGATTAATCAGGAATATAATCGACAGATGAATCTATTGTGAAAATAATCATTAGTTGCATCCTTAACAAAGCATAGATCTTAACTTTAACCATAACCAGTGCCTCAGAAATCAGGTTGTGCCTCATTAAGACCAGGTTTTGGACTCCGTGTGAACTACATATCCTGACAAGGTCAGTGTAAACACTCACATGTTTGTCTAGTTATTCTTGTTAGGACTCTACACCAATATCACGACCTTGAGAATGCCACCAATGCCATCATGAGTCCTTCGTCTTTATTTTTTTTTAACCTTACATAACACAATAGTGTCGATGCCATAAAAAGCTCTTACAAAACTGTAAAGATACAATTGTGTAACAGATGCTCTCATAAAAGAAGAAATAAACAGGCCACAGCATGACTCAGCTTAAAATGCTGCTGCTGCTGCTGCTGCTGCTTTGTCTTTAAAGTTTTCCACACAATGTTATGTTAAAATAAATCCTCACAGCTGACATGATTACTGCAGTGTAGCACACATACACTTGTCACTCACGCTATAGTCACATGATGAGCATGTTTTACAGCTCATATCCAGTTTTACTTGTTTCTTTTTAATTTATCCAGTGATTTCTTTTAACTAGAATAATGATTGTAATTATCATAATGGCTCATACCCTCACTGACTGGGGGGGGTTAGAGGGCAGGGTTCTCAATAGTATTTCAATTCGGGGGGGGGGGGGGCATGAAAACATTTCTGTCCTGGGGGGGGCATGAAAGAAAATAATAGAGAACCACTGCCTTAACCTAACAACTGTTAAAAAGTCAAGGTTTATTATTCCACAAAATGTCCTGAAAAGGTAACAAAAACCCAGTCTGAATGTTTTGACTGCTGTGTTTCTATGGATATGTGTTTTTATAAAATGTTAAAAATGTGTCTGTGCTTTATATAGAGCTGCAACTAACGGTTATTTTCACAATGGGTCATCGTTCGGTCCATAAAGTGTTGATCAGTGTTTCTCAAATGTCGTGTTTTGTCCACAAACAGATTTTTCTTCATCAAATGGAGCAAAGAAACCTGAAAATAGTCACATTTAAGAAAGTGGAAAATCTAAAAACTTGTGGTAATTATTAAAAAAAACTCTCAAAACGGTTAATCGCTTATCTCACTAGTTAATGATTCATTAAGTAATCTGTTATTAATCATTGCAGCCCTATCTGAACTTTACAAATGAGGTCTTATTAGCACCAGACTTTGGTCCCTGTAAAAAAGCTAAGTTTACACCTAAAAAATGTCCTGAAGTGGTAACAAAAAGCCACTTTTTTAATTCATTTCTATTTATATGTGTTTGAAATGTTTAAGTCTTGTATTTATTTAGGAACTTTGTAACTTTCAGCTTTTATAACAGAAAAAAAGAGCAGTAAAAGTGAGTGCAAGAGTAAATAAAAGAGAGTCTGGTATTTTCCTGATAACGGGGACAATGGTGCGACCATGACCCGAAAATTCCTCCAACTTGAAATCATGTCCTCGACACAATGAAAGAACACAATCATCCTGAAGAGGAAAAACCCTCTCTTCTGTCTCTCAGTAACATTTCACTGCAAGTTTCACTGTGTGAATTTATGACTCACATTTATTCACAGGGTGTGGCCTGGAGATGTTTGGCGTCCCATCACACGTCTGCACTCGCCGTTTCAGGAACTAATGAAAGATTCTTCATCATCTTCATAACAATAAAGCAAATTGCAAAAGCACCTGAGTCACTTCTCTGTGTCAGCACAGCACATGGAAACTTTCTATAAACACCATAAAAACCTCTGCAATCGCTGTGTTTATGACGCAGGTCAGTGAGGGAGTTTAACATGTGACCACGTACTGTAAGTATATGAAATTATACATCATCTTTTTGTCTTTTAATTTGAGTGTTGTTGTTTTTTTCAATCATTAAAACAAGTTTTCTGATATTTCAGCTGCTTAAATGTGAATATTTTAATTTTTTTTTGCTCCATATGGACTAAACAAGACATTTAAGAACATCATTATTTCCAATTTCTGGGAAACACTGATCAACATCACAGACATGAGTTGCCCGCCTAATTTCGATAATCGCTTAATTAGGTTGTGTGTATTTTTCAGCTTATTAATAATGACTTTGCTCCATTTAACACATGAATTCATTAAAACCGAATCACTTCCAGGTTTGAGGAACACAGATCGACATTTTCTTACAATTTATGGAGCAGGCAAGCGACGGATTATTTGAGAAAATAACTTGACAGATTAGATGATTATGAAAATGATTGGTAGTTGAAGCCCATACAAACTCAAATAGTTGACTATTAAGTTGATAACTAAGACAGCATTACATTGATACTATCATTGATACCTAAGTATTATGGCCAGTAGTCCAGTTTTTAAAAATCCTCCAAAAAGTCACAGAATCTGTTTATAAACAAGTAACCAAAAGATTAGAGAGCTTGAGGCATAAACTTAACTTTTAGTTAATTTGGTTATTATTTACATTTGTGATTTACCTACTGTGACAAAATGGCTGCCACTGGTGCACCCTCTCTCTTTTACTGTGTGTCAGTGTAATGCATATTTGCCCATTTTTGCGTCTCACTTGTCATAAAAAACAAATTTTAATTTGTGTAATAAAAAAAATTAAATAAAAGAAACAAAATGAAATAATGGAATAAAAACTACAGTAACTACTGCTCTAGTTGTACAACATTTCAGAATGTCTAAACGACATTTAATTAAATTTTTTGTGGGAGTAAATCACAAAAACATTACAAAACAAAAGGACATCATTAACTGTACCACACGGGGGCGCCATTTACTAACTGTTCAATATTATTGTGCATTTGTGCAGAGACGCATCACAACAAGAGAAGCGTGTGCAGCTTCACGTGACGGATGTTCTGGCTCAATAATGCAATAAATAAAAAAGATATGTGCATATATAAAGTCATCACGTGCTCTGCAGTCAGTCAGACGACGCGCTGCATTTACTGCATCACGTGCAGTCGGAAAAGTCTGGAGGCCAATAAATCAACACATCAATAAATGAATACATGAATAATAAATAACGGACTCACCGATTGGTCTGCAGGTGTGTGAGTGTCCATCAGCTTCATGTGTCCTCAGAGCAGAGAGTCTGGAACTAGTGAGCTGCACGTTTGCTGGTCTGTGGGTTTGGGGGGAAAACTTATTAGGGCATGTCCCAACAAGTCCCATAGACTCACTCACTCACTCTCTCACCCACTCACCCACTCACACATGGAGACTCATAGACATGACACATTCCCTAACCCCTTACCCTAACCTGAACCATCACAACTAAATGTCTTAAACCAGGTTTTTAATGTATGCAGACCAGCCAAAATGTCCCCACAAAGACAGGTTTGATTGACAGTTATTTAAGATGTACACACACATATATATATATTATACATTAAAAAAAACATATATATATATGAAGGATTATGTGTCTGTAAATAAACTGATGCAAATTACAAAGCAAGATTCATGAAAGCAAAGCATTATCCCTTAACTTTAAACATAACTTCACCACAATTCAAATATTAGCCATAAAAGTAACCAGTTCCTCACAGAGATGAGGTTCTGCCTCATTAGGACTAGGTTTAGGTCTCCATGTGGACTACTGTTCATGACAAGGTCAGTGTTTATGTCAGAAAATGGTCATCATCATCTTCAACACAACTTCTCTGATGGTTGCAGCAGTGTTCATAGATAAGTCTTCTAACTGGTACCTACATCTCATTTGTAAAAACTTTATTTTCCAGCATTTTACTTGTGATTAAATTGTGGGGAAAAAAAAAACAACACATACTTTATCTCTTGTTAATATCTGGTCAATCTATTTGGCAGTAAAAAATAGTCAAAGCGATGTCTTTTGTATAATAATACATAAATAATGTGTATTATATTACACACAAACTTGCTATTGTCCTGTTTTAGGCAATTAAATGAAAGATAAAGTCTGTTATTGTTGGATAATTTTTCGGATTTTTTTGTTACATGTATGGCTAAAATATTTTGGTTTGTGGACCAAACAAGCGACAGTTATATAACTGTCAGAATGAATGAATGAATGAATGAATGAATAAATAAATAAATAAATAAATAAATAAATAAATAAATAAAATGTATTATTTTGTAAAGTCCTTGTTGGTAAATTAGTTTGATTTAAACCTACATGGAACACAGAAGGGATAAAATGATCAAATACATGTATTTAATTATAATTTCCTTTATCCTTCCCACTTTTAAAGATGCAATAAAAGTGTGTGTGGACGTGTGATTCTCTCTTGACTTACACTCTGATGAGCCTCAGGGTGATGCTCAGGTCAAACTCGTGACCCCCTCAACCCCCCCTCCTCCCACCATCATCATCATCATCAGAGGCAGAACTTAAAGATGCTTTCTCCCCCTCTAATCTCTCTCTTTTGCAGCTTGTAGTCGTAGAGTAGAGTTAGATGTAATTTCCTCCGGGCAGCTTCAATCCCGTCAGATTTGTTAGAGTAAAGAAAGTGACTCAAAGTGACCATGAATAAGTTTTCACCTGAGGAGACAAAGAAGAGACGAGATTTTATTCCTTACTTTCTAGGATTTGTTTTATTTTTATACTGCGTGGTTCATCTCGTTTCATTCACAGCAACAAGTGCAGCTCAGGAAACTCACTCGGCAAGGATCCGTCGGGCTCTTGGTAAGGAAATCATCATCATATGTGTGACACTTCGCTCCTATTTGTACTGTTGTTGTTTGTTTTGTTTCTTTAAAACAAACAACAACAACAACTTTAGTTGTTAATCAAATTATCGTGTCATTATAAACGTCACGGCTCATTTTAATGTCACGCAGATGAATCGGTTGTGGTTCTGCCACAGTGACAGTGTTTTCTCTGGTGAGCCACAAGTTTAATTGCCATGAAATACCGTGGAAATGACATTACAAGCTGAACCCACAGCAACAGGCTGAGTGTGTGCTGTAGCAGTGACGTGCACGGGAATTCCAGGGGGTAGGGCACCCGTTAATTGTTAATGAGTTGAAAAAGTGAAAAGTCACACTCAGTATGTTTAAATTATATTAGAAAAAAATGCAATAATTGTGTGATGGTGACTAAAACTGGATTTTTAAAATATAAATAATATAAAATAACCAAGTTGAATTTCTCAAACACCCAAATAAAGCGATCGGGAGTCTAACTACTATTGCATGTTTATCTAAAGTTGGACCAGGATCAGACTCAACCCTTGCGAGGGCTGACAATATGGGTCCCGAGTGAGTTTGCCCTTGGTTTCTAACGAAATGTAACTATGGGTTGGATGCAGGAATTATGACCCATAGGTACGTTTTTAAAATAGGTGCCCACTAGCCTATTGGTACCTTAAATGTGTCGCCATCAAGTAGCTTCCATGAGGTTTCCACAGGCAGTACACTTAGTGGTTAAAGCATTGTACTTTGGTGTGATCGACACAGGTTTGACTACTGCATTAGGCCTTTACACATTTTTTTAATGTTATTATCTACAACTTACTGCCTCGCCCTGTTTTTTTTGTTTTAGCCCTAACCCTAACCTCAATAACACTTGTGCTTAGTTGTGTTGAAAAATACCAGTGTGCTAAAAACATACCTATGGGCCATATTCTAAAAATGTACCCATGCCTCGTATTCTAAAAACTTAGCTAAGGGTCATATGTGTAAATGTGTAAAGGCCTAATGCCTTGTATTATAAAAACTTAGCTATGGGTTTTATTCAGCCAAAACGACCTATAGTTATGCTTCAGTTGGAGGACAGGTTGTCCAGTTGAGAACATGGACGCAAACTCAACTCAGGCTAGTTATTGTTAGCCGTTATTAGCAATACCAGTAGCTAACAATGCTCTACATAGTACAAAGTGTTTTAACTATTGACACAGTAGAAAAAGGCATCAGTGACAGAAACGTGGTGAGGATAGGGACTGATTTTATGCTCTCGCAGCTGAAACATTTAATATTTTAAAGTTAATGGATGTTAAGAAGACTCGGAAATGGCACTTGACATGCTAACAACTAGCTGCAACTGCCTAGTAGTAACTTGCTGAAAGGGGGCGTATCGCCACCTAGTGTACTGGAGGGGGACACACTGCTAAGCACACTCTGGGACAACCGTACACTCAAGCAGATTTAATAGGTTGAGTCATCAAGTTTCTCAAATGCAATATGGAATTAGAAAACTAATGTGTTGTTGTGTGTGTGTGTGTGTGTTCTCAGAGAATGAGAGTGAGTGCATCTCACCGCAGTCCTCAGAGTTTCCCGAAGCCTTCTTCACGCTGCAGGAGAGGAAGGACGGAGGCCTCGTCATTCACTTCTTGCTCATCTTCTTCATGCTTCTGGCTGTGGCCATAGTCTGCGACGATTACTTTCTGCCGTCTTTAGAAGTCATCAGTGAACGTAAGTGACAGGAAAATATCACATTTGACTACAGAATCTATGTCGTCTCACCTACTGACTTTAATACCACATTATATGTTTGACCTATACTATACTTCCTTTTTTCATATAAACCCAAATATTCCACAATTATGTTGGGTTTTTTTTCCATGTCATGTGACACACCAAGTCCAAACCAAAGTCAAACAGGAGAACAACTCTAGAGGAGAAACTGATACCTCTTTGTACTGGATGTCAGTTTTTCAGATTTTTATTTTTCACATTTTAGTGCTTCTTATATTCAGTATATAAAAACGCCAGTTTTATTGTATTTTAGAGCTCTTTTAGTTTTAATATTTGTTTTTTTTTTATACAGACATAATTATTTAGACATTTATAATAATGTAATAAATGTAAATAAATGTTATGTGATCCAGTGACTTTAAACTAATGTCAAATTGTATTACAGCCCTGTACAAACATGACGATACACTACTTTTATATGTTCAGAAGGATACTTGATATTATACTAAACAGTCATGTAATGGTGTGTCTCTCAGGTTTAGGACTGTCTCAGGATGTGGCAGGAGCCACTTTCATGGCAGCTGGGAGTTCTGCACCAGAGCTGGTCACTGCCTTTCTAGGTAATTTTTCCATTACTGTGAAAATAATGACAGGAAGTTCAGTTCAAAGTTGTTTTTTTTTTTTCCTAAGTGTACATTTGGCAAAACACCTGAATTCACTATTCTGGCTATTCGATGATATAGTTCTAGCACTACTTGGACCAACTCGACTCGTTTCTTTTGTTTTCTTTTGCATTTCCATTAGTGATAGTACCTCATTCCTGGAGCTTACGAGCGCGACATTCGTTACAAGAATCAAACCAACCATTTTTTAAAAAAATTAAAAAACGGCGAAAGAGTTAAAGCCACAGACCGAGCAGCAAGTACATCACATCGGTTTCGCTTCCATAGCATTACTATAAAACATCATCAAGGCCTGAAGGCTGTTTTTGCCAAATTTAATGTTGGTCTGATCCAGTCAGGGCACGAAAAGTGTAAAACATGTAACTTCCTGTTGCCAGCAGGTGGTGCAATAACTGCGACTCTACTCTGTCTTTACGCTTGTCGTGTGTTAGGTGTGTTTGTGACAAAGGGAGACATTGGCGTCAGCACCATCGTGGGATCAGCCGTTTACAACCTGCTGGGAATCTGTGGCGCCTGTGGACTCTTGGCCTCGATGGTACACTATCACAAACATTCGTACAAGTCCTCTGAGAGTTTGTGTACATTATGTGTTTTCTGGGCCGTAAACAATTTGCTTTCGCCTCCTTTATCAGGCAGGGCGACTCACCTGCTGGCCACTGTTCAGGGACTGCCTGGCATATGGCATCAGTGTTGCTGCTGTTATTGCGATCATATCTGATAACAAGGTGTACTGGTGAGTGTGCGTGTTTCTGACTCAACATCACAATATCGTCACGGCCACCGAAGTGTTTACAAGGTTGCAGTAAAAGGCCTCGTTAGTTCTCGCTGTTTATTGGCGTCCTGTGACACTGAGGACAACAAATGAAAATAGATCACAAAACAACTGACGGTTCAGCGCGTTGACCCCTCTGATCATACACTTCACTCGCATCATAAACACTGTGACTGGAGAGGCTGCCGATGTTTATACATTTCTACGTGCACAGGAGCAGGGCTGAACAGAAGGAGAACGAGCGGATAGAGAGGTCAGCTGAGCTGTGAGCGTGTGGCTTTGTGTTACAGCAGCAATAAATAAGAACAACATTCAAACTGCAACAAAAAAAACGAACCAAACATGACTGAATCCGACTGTGCAAAGAAAGATGAGATGACTAAAGTTTAAAAAACACCCAGAAACAGTCACATCGCTTTTCACCCTTTAAAACCTTATTTCAAAAACTGTCAATTTGATAGGTATTACCAGAGATTGTGACCCTGTTTTGGAAAATGGAATTTGCTCAGGTGTTGCCATGAGGCCGAGAACCTGTACATCGGTCACAGAATGACACCAGACATACAGTAGTTCCATGTACTGAAGCAGAAAGTAAAGTTCAAACGTTATGTGTAGTAAGTGGATGTTTGGGTTCTAGAGACTCGGTCAGGTCACTGTATATAAAGTCTTAATGAAGTCAATTAGGAAGTAAACATATCATGAATAGCCACCAGGGGGCGACTGCATAGGTTGTAAAAAAGAACTATGGGAAAGTCTATGGGAGTATGAGCTAAATAGGCGGTATAGTGGAAGTTCCTCATCTTTAAACAATGAGTCGGTTTGGGAAAAACCTTAACAAGGATACGTTCCAAGCAGAGGAATGAAAAGGTAAAGCTCTGTATGTTTTGTCGACAGGTACGACGCGGCCGCGCTGCTGCTGGTCTACGCCGTCTACATCGTGGTCCTGTGCTTTGACCTCCGCATCAGCGAGTTTGTCCTGAGGAAGCTGAGTCCCTGCTGCACGTGTCTGGCTAAAGAATCCGAGGGGAAGAACGAGACGCAGCATCTGATCGACTGGAACGACGACACCAGTCTGCGAAACATGGTCCGCTCCAGGACGGACAGCGGCATCTTCCAGGACGACTCTGGATACTCGCACCTGTCCCTCAGCCTGCACAACCTCAATGACATTCCTGGAGGTACAGTGCATTTAATAGTGGCAGACGTCTGACGTCATACACATTATTCTGACGGTTAATGACCCGTTTTTCTTCTGCTTGCAATCTAGCGGAGCATAAGAGCGTATTTGCTGTGCCGGAAAACGACCTGAAACGCATCCTCTGGGTTCTGTCTCTCCCCATCATCACGCTGCTCTTCCTTACCATCCCTGACTGCAGGAGAAGGTTCTGGAAACAGTGGTTTATGATAACTTTCCTCATGTCTGCCGTGTGGATCTCAGCTTTCACATATGTGCTGGTGTGGATGGTCACCATTGTCGGTAAGATTTTAGTTGCGCAACTTTTGGTGATTTTTGACGCCGATGATGTTATTATGTTAGCATGGGACACTGATGAGGTCACTAGAGCATCACTCGAGTGTCTTTTTCCAGTTTGGTCCGACCGCCTGCGCTTGATAAAACGTTGACTTTTCGCGTTTTTAAGCGGTTTCCATTGGGAGTCTGTTGGTGTTTTGCCGGGAGCTCGTTGTTTGTTGAAACATTCCTGCATTTCAAACTCTGACTCACGTGTTACTCACTGGACCTCAGCCATAGATGTTTACCCCGAGGCATACGGGAGTTCACATGATCACAGCCTTTAGATTTTCGTGTAAAAATCCGACCCAACTGGAGCTCACGTACGTCAGTCTACAGGCCTTTGTAGTCTCATTGTTTAAGTCACATTCTCTGTTCAGTTATTGGCATTGAAAATCTTTAACACGCGGAACCTTTAACCATAACGGTCTGCAGTTTTAACTTTGCAATCTGTACATTCCCTTTAAGCTCCTTCCGTTTAGTTACGAGGGTAAACTCGGCCCATCACTCCCCGGCCTTTGTGGATCACAAGTGTTTGAAAAAAAGAGTCTGATTCGCAGAGTAGAATCACATGTTGGTCTGCTGGCTAATTCCATAGATTCCATTGTCTTGGAAAGTTAAGAGGGGGTGTTATTGTAGCGCCAGTGGGCCATGTGCTTACCCAACCACAGGATTACAGCCTGCTTCACCCCGCAGGAAGCAGTCATGTGAATGGGGGTGAGGGGGTGGGGTGGTGCATGTGGACACAGGCATGAGAGCAGCAGCATCACCCACCCTCACTCCCTCCCTCCCTCCCTCCCTCCCTCCATCCATCCACGGCTGAGATGTAGAATATATAACCGATCTAAGATCAGGCTAAGAGCAACAACTTCATCATGTGACGGTGTTCGCTGGACTGAAGTATAATGAGATTATTATCCTGTAGTCGTCAGATTGGCTCACATGGAAGGAAGGTTTAGTGTTATGAAAAGGGCAGGCATGAGACCCAACAGGTACAACTCAGAAGGAATGTGACCCAGAAACATTACATTACATTACATGTCATTTAGCAGACGTTTTATAACAAGAAACACACCAATACCACACGTTTCCTGCTTTTTTTTGTCTGTGTTTAGTGTGTACTGTTATTACAATGTGATCGATGCTGTGACCATGGCAAGAAAACATGGTGTTGATATATTTACTTGGCAATATGCTGCGTTCCATTTACAACGCAAGTTGGAGTTGAGAATTCGAAAAAAAAGCAAACATTCCTTGGGCTATTGTTGGTAAGACGACACAATAACAATGTTCTACAGGCGTGGTTAGAAATTGATGTTGCTCCTAGTTCCCCTGAGTTGAAAATCTGAGGTCAGGAACACCCCGTGTAATTAGAAATTACGATATAGTCACACTCCGCTTACCTGACTCGCCTCGATGTGCCTGGAGAGAGGTGAATCTGATGTCATGTCGGTATCTTCTCTGCACAGGTGAGACCCTCGGCATCCCCGACACAGTGATGGGACTGACTTTGCTCGCTGCTGGGACCAGTATACCCGACACCATTGCCAGTGTCATGGTGGCCAGAGAAGGTAAACAATCACAATCAGTCCTGTGTGTATACAAGTCTGGGCTGTCAAAGTAATTCATCATACAGTTGAGATTCATGTATAGAAACCCTTTACAGTTGGAAGGCCAAACCTATCAATCATCGTGTATTGTATTGTTCTTACATTATTTTAGCTTTAATATAGTAAAATAATAACTTTAAGTTGTATCTTTTGCTGTAATTAAACCTTTATTGTCTAGGAAATGATAACTAGAGTGATACATAAAGCTAACTTTCTGCATAGCTGCTGTCTTTACAGACAATTGTTGATAACTTTAAGGACCAAGAGAGCATTGAGTCATATTTAGATTAATATATATACACAAGTGCCTTATTCTAAATACAAGTCTGGTGAGCCAAATTAAACCTTTGGAGGGCCAACTTGGGCCCCACTTTGAGCAGTCCTGGTAAAAAGCTAATCTATTCATCAGCAACACATGGGATAGGATTTATTAAATGAATAACCTTCAATCCATTAGTCAGGAACACTCTCTGGTTGAAATATACCAGTTGATTTCATCATCTATAGAAACTCAATACTGAAAAAAATACTTGTTTTCTGTTAACCAGGGAAAGCCGACATGGCCATGTCTAACATAGTGGGCTCTAACGTGTTCGACATGCTCTGTCTGGGTCTACCTTGGTTCATCAAGACCGCCTTCGTGGACACCAACAACCCCGTGGAGGTCAACAGCAACGGACTGCTCTTCACGTCCGCCACACTCCTGCTTTCCATCGTCTTCATATTCGTAGCCGTTCACGTGAACGGGTGGAAGTTAGACTGGAAGTTGGGAATCGTCTCGCTCATCTGCTACGTCCTCTTCGCCACCTTGTCCATCCTGTACGCGTTGGGAATTATCGGGAATAATCCCATTAAACTATGCAGTGACTGAGGTCGGACTTCTGTCACGCTGAAGAGATATTTTGAAAGACTCGGTTAAAAGGCTGAGAAAGAAAAAAGCTAAGCCTATAAATCTTCAAATGTCAGGTTGAGGAGGTCACACTTGGTGCTCATCACATCTTTAAAAGAGAATGATCTCTGGTAAATTTCCACCTGTGGTGAAATATTACTGACAGAGATCATTTTTACATGGGTTTTGAAGGATTCAGGCTGGTGTGTTACATACATTGAAGACCTGTTATCAAGCCCCAAGATGTTTTCCTTCTGACTCAACGTCCATAAATGGAAACCGTGCTGTTCCGGGATCGACTGCCAACCTCAAATAAATGTATAAACTGTCATGTCAGTGACAACAACAAAAAAAAAAGGTGTAAATTTAACTAATTTGGCCTTGTCCTTTTGAAGTGTGTGAACGGATTAAAACAGAAGAGGCATCATCATCTAGTGCATTCTGATAAGCTTTTATGAGCGAGTCCTTATTGCCCGTGGAGGTGAAATGAGCCATAAATAGTGAGAAAACTAACAAAATTTTCCACTTGCCTTTAGTTACCTAAAGACAAAAAGTGGTTCATAATTAACTCTCCAAAGCTTATTTATTAATATTTATTATTCTTCCTGTTTGAACACTTGCCTACATTTACATGATACCAATAAAATCTACAGAACTTTGATCCCTGGAAATTTGAAAACCTTATAAAACGTTACAAATTGAAACAAGGCCCATAATAATATATTACTTAACTGTTTAACGTGTTTATGACAAAGTAACAAAACAAAGATTTTAAATATTTGTCTATTAAAGCATCTCTATATCTACCAATATACCGATATTTTCTGGTATTTAGTTTGTGTCTGATAATTCTATTCTGTTTTCACTTCTTTTGTAATTTATTACATTTACCCAGCTTTCAAAGAGGCCACCGTGTGGCAGTGTTGAGCAGAAGTACAACAACGTCCCACCTCTGCTTTACACAATGGGAAGAACTTTTTTGGCCTGACATCTTTACAACCATCCGATTTAAAAATTAAAAAGTTTATTTGATCAAATAAATTGCCTGACAACTTAAAAAGGGGTTTTACAAAACAAAGATAAAACAGCTATGATGTACGGTTCACATAAACTATAACATGATGTTGAAACAGTGGACAGATATGATGTAGTTGTGTTTTTAAAACAAAACAAAAGCTCAGTGGCAAAAAAAAGGGCTGAATGTGGAAGTGTGTTAGAATGACTTCTACAAAAGCTCTAGGCGTTGCGATCGATGCGCACATCAACCTCGCGGCCGTTGATCTTGGTTCCGTTCATCATCCTGCAGGCCTTCTCCGCGCTCTCTGCCGAGTCAAATCTCACCGTCCCACAGCCCTTGGACTTCCCGTTCTCCATCTTGATTTCTGCAAACATTACCTGGCCTGCAGATCCAAAAAAAAGAAGAGAGAAATTAACCCACAAACGGAGTGTGATTTTACTCAAATCCCAGCATCGTGGTGTCCTTAATTTACTTTTAACCAGCTTCGGTTAAAATCCTTTATGTTTTGCATTATCATTAGAATAAACGATAAGATTTTGACTGAGAAAGAGACATACCACAGTGACTGAACTTCTCTTTTAGCTTCTGCCACGTGAGATCATAGGACAGCTGCAACACAGACAGAGATTTCATTATGACACAAACTTGTAAAACAGTAGTAATTATCACCCCAATCAGCACCAGCTAACGACTCAAAACAAGAATCCTCATGACCTTATTTACAGCATCATTACCATTTAACTAAATGCACAGACAGCATAAGTTAAGGGTCCAGTGAGTTACACTTAAGAAGGGTTATTTGCATACATCGAGTTTACTTCACAGAAGCTTGATTAAATATGGTGTAAAACTGCTTTACAACAAAAATAAGCCCTTAATATGTACATTAGGAAAGGGACTTGTTATACAGAGCTGCCATCATTTCTACAGCAACATAATGATGCAATCTGCCCCAAAACTATCAACTCCACTCTAAAAATAGTTGTCCTTAAGTGGGAAATTCTCAGAGGTGGTCCCGTCACTTCTCGTGTCATTTACTGACAAAAACTAAAAACTCACTCATCGAACGCATACTTACATTTCGCACAAAGATCTGACAGCCACCTTTGGAACCGGAGCCTCTGTCGGACATGCCTCCGCCGCCCATGTGGCTCGGTCCACCCCCTCCGTAGCCGCCAAAGCCGCGGTTCATGTCCATTCCTGACATGCCTATGCGGTCAAAGGTGGAGCCCATACGGTCCATTGACATATTGCCCATTCCACCACCTGTAAATAACACACAGAGAAAATGAGATGAGGGATTTAACTCGGCATTACATGCAGGTTCCAGGAAGGTTCCTATGCTGCAACCTAGGGGTGGGAAACACAGGGTACCTCACGACACTATTCGGTGACAATCAATATATTGCAGGAGAATCATAAAAATACATCACAATATCCGTCTAACTGAAGAATACAAAACATGAAAAGTTAATAGCGCAGGATTTCTCTATTTATTCAGAACAAGGTGCATAAAGACTATGTACTGAATGTGGATAGGGCATCTCTTCACGTAGCTTTCCTCCATTATCCTGATGTAATCGCCCTTATTCATTTGAGCAGCGACGTAAGGAGACATGAAGTTTAGTTTAAGTTTAAATTAGAGCGCCTTCATTTGTGAATTAAATATCAATATTTGCTCTAGCGTATGAATTATCATATCACTCGAGGATGTTTTGACCCTCCCCAACTGCAACGACTGATCTCTGATTTAAAATCGACAAGGTTTTAAGACAATCTGTGCTCACAGAACACTGCAGCGTCCACTATGACATAGCCTTTCATCAATGTTGTCTCATGACATGACACTGAAGCCTTTATTAACATTGTGAAACCATATTGGCATTCCATTCCATTCCTTCCACACTTGAGCTACGACACAGCGAGAACAATGACACAGTGACTTTGTTTATACGGGGAGGAGCAGACTTTGTACCAGTTTGTACTCTTAGTCACCAAACTAAACTTCGCCAGGAAGGACATGTACAGGAATGACACAAATTATTCTACGATCATAAAATGTGCAGTTTCACATTGACATCCTGTAACTAGAACACTCTGTCCCTCTGAGCAGTTTACTTCCGTCTGTCCAGACTCATAAACCACGAAGAGAAGGGAATTTCATACAAAACATTAAGTGTATAGTCTTTTATTTGTGATGTAGGGATATATTCTGCACATAAATGTCTTTTTTTTTTTTTTACTGGTGTCAATTCAATGAGACACAATTACACATTTACATTTTGGCAGATAAAGCTGCTTCGGAGAGAAAAATTTGCAATGACAATAAAAACAAACAGTGTTTCCCCTACACTCAATCAGCAGTGTTGCACCACCGCTGCGAGATTAATGAGCTTCACTGCTTAGATTTCACACCATCATTCATACCAATGTGCCACTAATGACCGTCATTCGTAACTTATACAAGTGAGCACCAAATGCTGGAAATTAAGACACCAAACGACAATGATTTTGGGGCCTATTTTGACTTGAATGAATATGGGTACAACACCACCTCGATCATGAATGTTGGTCCAAGGGAGCGTAACATGTCTTTACCCTGATACATACATTACAATTATCATTTTATATTGTTAAGACATTTGTGAGCCATTTTTGTTATGACTTAAGAGAAGCCTGAAAGCACGTTTTGTGAGGTCAGTGATCATGACAAATGGAAAGAAATTCTAAAGAAGCAAAAACATGCCCAATATAAAAGCTTTAAGGGGTTTTCTTATTGTTACCAAAGTAAGATGTTGCAATTTGTGCTGCTTATTTGATATAACTGTTTAAACTTTCAGTTATACGGAATTCAAAATCTACTTATTTCCTCAGTTATGGTTGCATAATATACTGTATGCTTAACTGCAGTTCATGCAGATCTATTCTGTATATACCACACACTAGCGATTACACATTTCATGCTTCGCTCAGCACAAACACAAAGCCAGAAACTCTGCCAGAAATTATATACAATTATACACTGAAAGAAAGTCTCTACAATCATTAAATGTATTTATTATCCACTACCCATTTAGGGACTTAATGAAGCTCAAGAGCTCCTTCCTCCTTTTACATGATTTGTGGTATAAACTGTCACAAGACCGTAAAATGGTGAAGGCTAATAATGTTTTAAAGGGGACATATTACGCAAAATCAACTTTTTAACCATTTTAATACTTATATTTGGGACTCTGGAGGCCCTACCAGTCACCAAAGTGTGGAAAAAGAATACTCCGTCATGTTTTCGTGGTTCCCCTTAGTGTAAGTATAGGCGATAAAACACTCGATGTTGAATTCCCTGCGCTTATGACGTCATAATGCGCATTTCACCGCGAATGTTACCGCCCCACCAGTAAGTTTACTTCGAGAGCTCCACCTTAGCTCCACCTTGTCCCTGCGAGAGTGCAGGCGAGGGAGGAAGAGCGGTATTATGTCAACGCGCTAATGTGCCGGATAAAGTCAGCAAACGTGTGTTCGTGTGTTCGCACTAGACTGCGGCCAGCGGTCGCCGTATTTAGTCAGGGGACGTATTTCACCGACGTACAAACACACACACACGTTGTTAAGAAAAGGTCACATAGATCTCATAACTGACCATTCTGACACGTCCTAATTAAAAATATTTGTTCAGTACGTCCTCCATGACCGGAGCACAGACTCAGTCTGATACAATCACATATACAGCGGCCGCTCGCCACTGGCGATCAGCGGTGCTGCACTCTCTGTGCAGAGGTGCTGCACTCTCTGTGAAAATCAGCTGATCGCCACCGCTGATCGCCAGCGGCGAGCCGCCTAAACGGCCGCTGTATGCGACTGATCACCAGCTCCGGTGCAGACCGGTGACTATGCTCCGGAGACCTCGCCACCGCGGCACCGCTGATCGCCACCGCGGCACCGCTGATCGCCAGCGGCGAGCCGCTGGCGATCAGCGGTGCCGCGGTGACGAGGTCTCCGGAGCATAGTCACCGGTCTGATACAGTAACATACAGCGCCAGCTTATGCAGCTCGCCGCGCGCCGCTGGCGATCAGTGGTGCTGTTCCTAAGTGTTTTTAACTGATTAACAGTTCGGCACTGTTCGGCTCGATCCTTATGTAGGACGTCTCTTCCTGTGACGGCACTCTGGCTGTTTTCTGCGCACGCTGCCATGTTGATATTGTCGGAGAACTAGTGGAGGGAGGGGGAGACGAATAGAGCTGTAAAGCGCTGTAACGAGGACAAATCAGAAACCCCCTGGAAGAAGTGGGTGTGTGTTTGCCTGTGTCTCATTTGCATGTAAAGGGACCATGCACGAAAACCGAGCGTTCTGAAAGGGGCGGGCTTAGCAGGGTTATTGAACTGCTATGATGCTTCATCCTTATGGTATTTTGACCAAGGCATGTCACTGACATGTTCATTAGGACACCAGGGAACTATTTTAATGGGGGAAATAGGGTATAATATGTCCACTTTAAATGTCAACAGTAGTAAAGGGTGTGCAGCTCTGCTGGAGAGATGATGCATACCAGATGTAAAAAAATAAATAAAAATAAATGGATGAAATTATTCATGTACCTAATCCAGTCCCCATGTGCCCCATGCCACCACTGCCCATGCCCCCTCCATAACCTCCGCCTGAGGGAGAGAGCGCAAGTAAGATGAGATAATATAATATTATAACATTGCAGTGTCACTAAAGCACAAAAAAAAAAAAAAAACAGAGCAGTCACTTACCCATTCCTCCAAAAGAAT
This sequence comes from Solea solea, assembly GCF_958295425.1. Classification (NCBI taxonomy): domain Eukaryota; kingdom Metazoa; phylum Chordata; class Actinopteri; order Pleuronectiformes; family Soleidae; genus Solea; species Solea solea. The sequence continues at coordinate 28,410,117 of NC_081138.1, forward strand.
TCCCAAAACCTCGATTCACCGGCATGTCACTGTGGCCAAAGTCCCGATCCATTCCTCCCATCCCGGATCTGTACATGTCTACAAAACAGAAAATATGGCAATATTAGAGGTTATTCACAACAATAAAAAAAAACCTTAACGTGTTTGGATTTATACTATACAACATCAACGTATTCAGGAGTATCATCTGGATGATTAGACAAAGGCCAGATGGACTGACTAAAATGTGTCTTTTGAGTATCTGTGCTTGCAGCAATCAAATTTTTCAGATACTTTCATGTTGGCGTGACACAAACTCACCCAGAAAAACAGGTGTGTTTTAACAAAAGCACATTGTAACAGCATTGCTCTTGTTTGTGTGTGTGCTTCGTACGTGCGTCACCAAGTAAGGAAAATAATCAGGGTTCCCACGCCTTGGTTGACATCAAATTCAAAAATTTCCCAGGACCGATACCCTCAAAACGACAGCTGCTGACACAGCCTATCCTTCAGCTGAAAGATGTGGGGCCAACTTGTAAGAGCCACGTCACCCATAGCGTCCACTTTTATTGATTGGTAGCCCGCTCTGCATCTGGACAAGTGATTGTCCTTGGTCAAAGCCAAGCTTTGTCATTTCCTTTGGTGAGCCAGAGATCTTAGTATTTGCATTTCCCAGGTATCACGTAATTTGCATTACTCGCTCCTTGTTCTGCATGGAATCTCACGTCAGTGGCAGAGAGAGAGAGAGACAGTGGGCAGTGTCCACAACACCAGTAGTAATTACATCAGGTAGTAGGTAGGTAGCATCGTAACAAACAAGGGGGACATTTACCTAAATATCAACATAACTCCTTTCTTGCACTAAATGTAAGCACCCTCAATGACCCATGTCTATTTCAAGGACCCATGGGAACCCTGAATAAGGTATATGACCTTGTTAAAGATGCTGCATGTGAACAAAGTATACATAACACATTTCTGACCAACAAGAGCCAGGAAAACAAAGTGAACTTACCTCCCATCCTGCCAACTGGAGCCATGTCCCTTCCTCCAAATCCACCCATGTTGCCCATATTATCCATTCCACCGAAGCCTCCACCACCACCACTCATTCCTGAGAGGGAAAAAAAAAACACCAGGTTTCCAAGGTTACCTTCTCCTCTGCACCACAAAACAGACCATGGATAATGCATAGCCAACAAGAGCCTTACCTCCTCCAAGTCTGTTCGTGCCACCAAATCCAGAAACATCCATTCCTATTAAAGAAATTAACAGTCAGGCCATGTCAACATACATCAAGTGGATGTATGAGGAAATTAACTGAGTGATTATCAAACACTGTTCAAAGGTTCTTTTAGGTAGTGTCAGATCTTGACAGAGTAATGCTGAAGTCCTAGATTTCTGCTGGTTAGAGCTCTTTTGTTTTTGTTTTGTTTGTTTTGTTTTTATTGCTTTAACCAAGATTGAAAATGCAGCCATGCCACAGGCAGACAGTGATTATCCAACACTCCACAAGGATACTTTCAGGCAACAGGTCACATCCCAACACCTAGTTCTGTGAAAGTCCTTGAAATCTGCTAGTTAAGCCTCTGCTTATCTCTTTAAGCCAGTTCAACAGGAAAGGCACAGGGTCAAAGGAAGAGATGCATAACTGCCGGCCAAGAGTTGGTGGTTTGTTTGCTGACATATTAATTATTGCACAGTGATGTTCAAAGGTTTTGATTAATATTGCTTTGCGACTCCTGGATGTTGACCAGAAAGTAGACGTGCATCCGGTTCCCTCTGATAAGCATTTGCAACTGAGAATTTGATGTACTGAACATGGCAGCATAGACCATTTCCTTTATTAATATAACTTGACAGGTAACTGACCTCCAGGAACCATAGAGCCCATGCCACCGCCACCGCCTCCTCCTGCACCACCACCGCTCAGGCGGTTTGCATTTATGGGTTGCCCACCTGGTCCCAGTCCCATTCCAATGCCTCCCAGACCCCCTAAACACAAAAAACCCATTGCAATTTAATAATATGAAATGGAATTATATATATATATCATATATCACAGTGAATACTCAATTATGCTGTAGACATTTACCACACCATACATAGCTTCATTGAAAATCCTGTGTTCTTGATATATAAAGTTAAAAAAAGAACAACAAACATGATCCCTGACAGCATCTGCACTGCACCAAGCATCAAGAATAGTGGTCGCACTATTTAATATCAGAGTCACACAGGCACTGCTGATGGGGAGAGCAGGTGTTGTTCATTCTTGTGTCTCGGGGATGTTTAATTTATGGAATATTACTTCATCCAATTTTGGTGCAATTAATCTACAACTCAAACCGTCTGACAGGTTGATTACTGCACAACTACAACAGCTATACGGCAATTAAAGACCCAGTCCCATTTCTCATTTTTAACACTGCCCCTTGTCTCTTGGTACTGGGGGGTGGCGTACACAAGGAAATGCTGTTTTAGGAGCATTGACACACCAAACCAAAATTATGTATTTATTTACTGTCCAGCTCTAATGCAAGTGTGATATTCAATGGACTTTCATTATTTCTGATCTTATCACAAGTGACAGAGGGATATTAGTGCACTCACTTGGTAGCTGAGGTGTTTTTTCTACTTGATGAAAATCATCGGGAGGGAGAGATTTGTCATCCTATAAAACCACACAGCAAATGTATCAATGATTAGTCTTTGTATGCTGTGTAGAATTTAAGTTACACAATAGTTTTTAAACAAGTAACATACCATTTTAACATGCATCTGTCTGTCAAAAAGCATCTGTCCATTGAACATGGCTGAGTTAACGGTCAAGGAGAAAAAAAACGGTGAACACTTTAAGTTTCTGCACTTTTACTAAAGCTTTGTTTGTTTGTTTACAAGACTTTTAAATGTTCATTTCTGAAGGATACATATGGCCTGCACGGCCTCCAGTGACTGGTCAAAGGTCACTGTTCCCATTCCTCTGCTCTTGCCGTCTTTATCCTCCTTTACATCGGCGCGTTTCACCACGCCTGCCATGGCAAAAACCTCCTTTAATTTCTTCCAGCTCACCTTAAAATCCAGCTGTAAAAAAAGAAAAAGAGGATCACTATTTTAAATCAACCCGCAATATCATCCCTGGTTAGATGTGGAAGTTGTACATCACCAAGTCCTTACATTGGCCACAAACACTGTGGTGCCCAGTCGTCCAGCCTGTAACGCATGGATGATTTCAGGTGGGATGTTGGGGTTGTTGGCAATAGATGGCGGGAGGTTCATTCCACCGGGCATCATGTCCTGCCCGCGATTTCCCCGTGGACCTCCACCTATGCGTTGCAGGACGCGCCGGGCATGTTCCCCATCAGGGTCCTGATAAGTTGCCAAGAAAGAAATGTTACAATTTAAATTAAATACCAATTAACTGTCTTGATAATCGATAATTTTTTGTGAATTTTTAATAATTACAAGTTCTACGATTAATTTTTCCGCTATTTAAAAGGTAAATATTATATAATATTTGAGCTTGAAACATTTTGTTCCTACCTCCTTGATACTGAGTGGTCTTCCATTCAGGTCGTGCTTATTCATCGTGGACACTGCCTTCTTCACAAACTCCTCATCTTTGAACTCCACCACACTGTTAAACAAGTGAAACAATAAGTTTGTGCAAACCACAAGATTGAAAAAAAGGTTTTGCAAAAAATTATATGACAGTTTCTTACCCACAACCCTAACCGGGGCCATCATAAGAGTCGAGAAATCACACACATCCAAAGTTGAGGGAGTGAACAAAATACAGTTAAAATCAAGACAACGCACTGAAATGTCAAAATGTCATGTATCAACATGCTTCAGTAGTTTTAACCCCGCTGACCTGAGCCAGCAGTGTTTTGGTTGTTATAATTAAAAACAATTTTATGAAATAATACAAATATTAGCAAACAGTGTTTTTTTTTATAAACATTTTGTTACTAACATATACATATTATATTCAATGTAATTTATTTGAAACATGCTAATGCTTTGAACTGGACACAATTATTGAAGAAATTAAGATAGCACTAAGATCCCCGATTACAGTTTTACCACCACATTAAAGAAAAGTAGTTTTTCAATAAATGTCATCTATGTGATACAATTCTGCCATTTAATTGAAAGGAAAACAAATAACTATAAAGGATCAAGACTGATGTGCTCCTCAGAAATGAGAGCTTTGCAATAAAGCAGAATTGTAAAAAAAAAAAAAAAAAAATAAGATTGGAGACATGAGGGTCAATCAGTAAGACAAATCACACAACCCACATTTTCCGTTGGACAAATGGCCAAACAGACAGACTTTTAAACCAATTGAAATAACAACAACAAAAGCAAAAGTGTACTCTTAGATGAGTTCATTAGGCTACTTTTCCAAAAGTCAACAGGACATCTCCCTTTCAAATGATTATCAATCATTAGCCATCTGTCAGGTGCTAAACACAACCTACAATATCTCCAGTTCAGTTACATGGTCAGACCCAAAGGATCAGAACCTAAAAGAGCACTTGAGGGCATTTAAAACCCCGTGCAGCAAGTTGGCCACATCACTTACCCTTGACTTTCCTTCTGCATCCTTAAAGAGCTCCACGTATGTAACCTCACCAACTACATGAGACATACAAAGGAAAAATACCAAAAGAACAAAGGAATTTAAGTCACCAAGTCTTCAAGTCGCCGTTGGCCTTGGCAATGCCGCTACAGATGGAGATGTCCCATTTATGATCAACAGTCAGCCCAGACCAACATTCCACCAGACAACACCATGCCTTTCTGGGCAGTGACTGAGACACCAACAGGCCAAGGCCAGAGAGAAACACAGCTACATAAACCTGGGAAATTCAAAAGACTTCAACATAAACAGTTTGTCAAAAGATTCCATTCGTGGTGGATGAAAGTTTTAAGCTGCCCTTTGACCTATCAAAAGGCGTCTTGAGACCCTCATAGTTCAGGAAGTAAAACATTGCAACATTTTCATTCATATAATTAAGATTCACCTTGCAACAGGTGCAACAGAAACATTCAACAAATCAATTATACTACTGGTTTGAGGTTACATTTTGGAGCTGACGATGCCATAAGAACAAGTAAAAATATAACTAAGTCCTTTACTCACAGACATATCAGCCCAAACTGAATTAGTGTCCATCCAAAATAATTTATTAAAACTCCAATAGCTAAATATCAAGCTATGTTGGTTTCCTACTATTTGCACTAAATTCATCCAAAGAAAACTACAGACTTATTGACTAATGCTAGAAGAAGAATGTTCCATCTGGTAACAGGCAAAAAGGGTGAAGAACTTCTACAAAAGCTGGAAAGATAGAAAGCAGAGACACATCCCCAACACTGGGGACATTACCTTTCTCCCGCATTAGATCTTTAATTGCCTGCCATTTCATGTCATACGGGATATTGCTGATGAACACACGGTTCCTGTGAGCGTTCTTCTTCTCTGCACCATGTTTGTCTTTGTAGGGATGGAAGCGGTTTGCTCTTCTACTTCCAGAGGATTTCTCTTTACCGTCTTGCTTTTCATTGGAAACCAGTATTTCCTCAGATTCCCTGTAAAAACAGCACCAAGATACAAGTCAGAGAACAGCACATCTCACAAAAAGCCTCGTATGTATACTAAAAAAAAAACCTACACTATTAAATGTGAGTAGTAGGAGTAATTTAGCATTTAAGAGGTCGATCGATCAGGTTATTTCTATGATCAATGCCAATTTCTTTAGAAATTAAAGGTAGCTGGTGGCTGATAATTGATGCAGACTTTTTGGCCCATTTTTTTTTGCCAATTTTCTTTTTTCCCATCTGATACAACTTTTTTATAAGAACAAATTATACAAGAAAAAGTGCTTGACTTTAGTTAGCAGTTATTAAACAATGCTTATGGTCCGTCTCTCCAATTTACATTTTAGTGCAGTGCAACAATACAAAGTATTTAAAAAAAAAAAAAATGACATATGAAAACGTGAAAGAAACAAACACTGAAAGAAATAAAATCAACTTTTAAATGAAAAAGGTTGGTGCCTTCTGAGAACAGAAATGTGTAATTTGTAATAATTGGCCATCAATAAATAATTGGCCATTACTTAAAAAATGGCAAGCATTGACCTGATTAATCAGCCCAAGCAATTAATAAGTCAAACTCTGTATATACTGCAATTAGTTACACTCAGACACTTTTATTATGTTCACTTGTTAACACAGTATCTGATTTTATCAATAGAATGAATGAATGGAATAGAATGAATCAATATGTAAACACGGCAGCAACTAAATGTATTTGGTTATGTAAACATGGTCAAGATGACCTGCTGGAGTTCAAACCGAGAATCAGAATGTGGAAAAAATGTGATTTACATGGCTGGCTGTTGTTGAGTATTTGAGAAATGATTTACAAGCACCACCATCAGTACAGTTTACAGAAAATGGTTTGATGAATAAAAAGTTTCTAGTGAGTGTTCATTCTTTGGGAAAAAGACCTCGGTGACACCAGGGGTCACAAGTGAATAACCAGACTGCTTCAAAACCAGGCTACACAATTAATCGCAAACTTCATTTAGACAAAGTGCAATAACCCAAGAAAGACAGCGAAAATGTAAAAAAAGAATGTTTGTAACTTGAAAAATGACCAAAAAAAGGTCAAATAATGAGGAATTTAATATAATTTTACCATACTGTACATTTCTAGTTTTGTAAGTATAGAAAGGCAACAGTAACCCAAATAATAAGTCGTTAGAACTAAGGTTTGTAGAGCATCTGTGAGCAAACATATCACACCTTGCAGCAAAAACAAATATTTGTTAAATCAATGTAACTGGGGTTGTGAAATTATTATTTTTTTTACTGAATCATTTTAGTTTGTGGACATAAGATATTTAAAAACCTCATTATTTGGAGTATTGAGAACCACCAATGTTCAGATTTCAACATTTATGACATTGAAATGTTATGAACCAAACAACTAGCTGATTAATCGAGAACATCAACACTATAATAGATTACCAAAATAATAGTAAATTGCAGCCATATACAACATTATACCTTTAGAAGTGACCAGTGAGTGTATATTTATATGTACTTAAACATCGTTTGTTTTGATGATGTAGCATTCTCGAGCAGTTTGTAGCTAAACTGCTATTGTTAGGTGAAAACAATGAAGCTAAATTGTTATGTTGACATCGGCATGGATGCTGAGGATGATTAAGATACAAAAACAGAGCACAGTGCCGTTAAATTTCTCCAACTGGGCAGTTAAAATTATTTTACATTTGAAATGACACAAAAAACGGTTTGTTCCAGGTCAGTGTTTGCGTTAGCTTTTATACGAGCATAGCACACACAAGGTTTAGCTCCCGGTGAAGGTTGCACCGAGTTTGTGGACCCAAATCATAACTAGATTCTGTATTTTCATACTATAGTAGATTTTAAATGATTTACGTGTATATATTGCTGGCTAAATGCCTATATATGCTTTGATATTTTGGATGTGGAGGTCTTTGGCTGACAATAGCTAGCATCCCATGACTCCATTTTAGCTAAACTAGCTAACAGCTACACAAGCGGCGCCGACAGAGCGATCTCCATTTTTCACTCACGTTTTCACGCCATTCGGTGTTTCTTGGGATGTCTCGTCGCTTTCGGACACCGACACCGACACGGACACCGCAGCGGATTCGTCCTGCCTCGGCTCCTCGTCAAGAGTTGAAACATCTGCCATGTTGCGGGATGCTTGTAGCACACACGACACTTATAGATGCCCCTGACTCTACGCAGTTCAAAATGTGCAGGCGAGATTTGTGCCTCCAACGCGAGATTTGGGAGGCTGTTGCCAGGCAGCTAGGCTTGGCAAAAGGATGAAATGAACAGTGTGTAACATTTAAGTTTATTGGTAGAAATTGAATAAACTACCCATAGTTTTGGCCGTTTGTTTTAATGTATAAATGCTGGGTTCTATACACTTAACATGATGCTTTTATTTGTATTTAACAAACGGCTGCTTTACTGAGGCTGCCATCTTGTGGGTTAGGGTTAGGGTTAACTTCTACATCATGATGTGGCCCAGGGGTGGGTAATTGGAAATTAGAAAATGAACATAAATAAGTTAACATCATGTATGCTTTTATTTTGAAGCCAACTTTTTAACTAAATATATTGTGTGTGTGTTTGCACGTGCTTGCATGTGTGAGCAACTTCACGTAGCTTACGTGAGATGCTCCTCAAAGACGTCATCTCATGTTTAAAAGAAGAAAGCTGTGTATTTAGTTTGAGAAGAACAGGTTGCCGTGTTCACACTGTAGTGAAAGTGGAATGCACATTTTGTTCAGTATTGTTTTGGAGAATTTTATTTAATTATACAGTATAATGTTGGTGTTTTCACAATTTTCCGTTCATTTCAGCTTGTGAAAATGGTACGATTTACTACTTTTTATAAAGAGCTATTACCCACCCCCGTTCTATATCTATAGCCAAACTGATAAACCAGCCAGAGCACAAGTACCAAATTTTGGAGGGGAATCTCACTACACAAACGAAGAATTACTTCCTTTCTGGAACACAATGGCTACTGTTGTTTCCTGACATACTTGGGAAAGGGAGGGTTGAGTGGAGGAGTCCTCCATTAATTGCAATCTTCAGCCTCACCATTAGATGTCACTAATTCTTACACACGGAACCTGGAATTTCCAAGGTCAGAGGTCTGACCTCAGAGAAAAAAATTCCAAGATTTTTACCATTAACAGCACTTCTGTTGTATTTGTTTTACAGTAAATCAGTCGTACATATTGTACTGTTACATTTTTAACCATAGACATGTTGCTATGCTGTTTTTGGGTGCAAAATATTGATTATTATTGCTACCTATGGCTAACATACACTACTGTTTTAAAGTTAAACTTATTAATTGGAGAACGGGATTTTTAAAGAGAACACACCACACAGTGTCTTGCACAATTATAAACAAGGCTTTAGTGTGCTTTGTGATTCATGCATTGATGCGCTTACATTTTGGCAGCAGGTGAGAAGCAATGGACCTTGTAATTAGAGAGGGAATTCTCAGAAAACTGTCATTGCTGCACACAAATTGACAGATATACTGTATTGTATTGTGTATTTGTGACTTGATGCCACACAAATCAAATTTGATTTGATTTGTTTTCTAATTTCCGACGGTGTAATTCACAGAGCAATACCAGTAAAACATATGACCTACAATATTTCAGGCGACACACTTACAGTGTCAGACTATAAAAGTCTTGCCGTATTGATTGAGAAACAGAGCCAAGCCAGTTCATCATTCCCCGAAACTATTGACTGGTGCACTTTTACTTCCAGTTCTTTTACTACAGGAGGAATAATTTCATTTCCTTTAATACAAAGTGCTCCAGTGTTTGTAGAAAAGAAATTTCAGCTTGTCTCTGCAGATGCTTAATCTCTTATCACTTATTTTAAAGTTGAGTAAGTTTTTTTTGTGTGTGATATTAGGAGTTTCCCTAATAAATTTGAACCCCCCCACATTCCATAGTAGCAGTAACACTGACGCAGCAAGCCATAAATCTTCAGAAGCTCACCACATTTGTAGATTTGTATCACTTTGAGTCTGCTTTTGGATCTGATTTCTCACAGTCGGTGCCAAAATGACCTCTTAGCCGTGGCTTCATTGGAAGCACTCCAAAGTGAAAATGTTATCGTCTCTTAAACAGTGACTTATGCTTCAAACCAAAGAAAAGTATAATATTCTGTAAGCTACAAGAAACCCACACCAAAGGACAGTATTAAGTACATATTTATGGTGTGAATACAAAAAAAAGCACAATTAAAAACTTGGTCCCAAATTTGCATATGTCTGATACGGTTATCACTAGACCTTGAACTGATCTCTATTCTCTAGGTGGAGAGGCAAAATGTCAGAATTTTCTCTATACAGAGTTCATTTATGAGTTCCATTATTCATTTATAATCATTTATCAACATTTATTATTGTGGGAGCATCCAGTTGGCAGTATCACATTTGCTCCTGACCCGTTGTCTGGCTCAGATAAGTCCACAGCAAGCTTTATCTTTATGTCCTATGGACACTGCGTAATACTCCAAAAATTCCTTATGCAACGCATCTCAGCTCCTAGAGTCATATGAGTCCAAAGCACATTAGCCTTACCTTGACACACAATGTAAAAGACAAGCGTTTGCATGATGCACTTGTTGGCAGATGTGATAAAGACGAAAAAAGCTCCACTCCAGGTCGTTGAACTTCTGTTAATATTCACATGCACTGATTTATTCAATAATTTCTCGGAGCCACTTCATGGTAATGGATTTATAACAATGGGCGTGCAACTCACACTCTCTGTACCTGGTCCCTGTGAAAAGTAAAGACACACAATTGTGCTAAGACCTGGTAGTTTTCCATTTTGACCTTGTCTTTTAAATTGACACCATAGGGCAGAGCCAGGAAATGTCTAATGGCTTCATTGTCTACACAGGGTGCCAACTCCCCATCTCATTTACAAGAGACTGCCCTTGAGATAAATGTGAAATAAAACGGTACGACTAGCTGTCTTGCTTGACCAGACACAGCTGTGCCGCTCCACCCATTTCTCGTAGCAACGACACAGCGAGGCAAGAAACTGCTGCCGACACACAAAAATGGACATTTCAAAAGAAAACACAGCAGAGATCTAAAACTTTGAAGTTTAATTAAATCAGTGGGATGGGATTTATGTCAGTGTTTCAGCTCTCCCGGGGAGTTTTGTCTCTTACTTAAGGGAGAAAATTGAGCTCTCTTTTACCACTTCACCTTACATAACACATCAGACACAGCGATGACCATCTCCCCTGTGGTCACTGTCACTGCACCACTCTGAAAAAACAACAACACTGCTGATACATATAATTGCACTTTAAAAACACAGATGCTCGGCCACTTCACAGCTGTGTTGATACGGTGGGAAATCTGATGACTCACTGAACACGATACTGCTTTGTATACATTTCAATCAACAACACACTCTGTCTCTTCTCACTCAGCAGTGTCCGGGAAGGTTGTGTTTCTTCTTTCTGTGACTTTAAACGGCGGCTGTTAATTCAGTGTGAGCATTACAAACTGCACCAATTAAAAGCACATCGCACAAGCAGTACGAGGACAGTGCTGCGCTGGACCAAAAAATACCTTTGCAGCAGCATTTACCGGCCAGTAGCAGTGAGAGGCAGCATTTCCCCTGCTCGCTTTAAAACCATGTTATTCCTGTCACATTTTTGGTGGAGTCCTTTTTAAGAAGAGACAAAAATAAGCCAGGGAGGGGTGACTGAGGATGCTGCTGCATCATGCGTGGTGTTGGCGAGGTGCAATGTTATGAATGACTGAAGCAGCAGAGCAGCTGAGTGAGACTAACAAGTGGTTGCCATGCAGCAGGAGCAAGCGTGCATGCCTCTGGAGGGAGAGATAGAGAAACAGAATGATAATGAGTAGGAGGCAGCAAGTGAGGGAGCATGAGGAGGGGAGATGTATCTCTGGGAGAAACACACACACATCAGAGGTGCTTGATCCAGTCCATATCTCTCGCTCCCTCAGTTTCTCTCTCTTGATCTGAAGCGCTTTCTTGCGTTGAGATGAGAGCTTAGCTTATAACGCGTGTGATATGTTGTCAGTTGATGACTTAATGGATGTACGTCTGGGGGCTCCAGGACGGAGGAGTTGCTGGCAAGACACAGCAGCAACAGGTCTCTAAGGATGGAACGATAATGATGGTGAGACGCCTTTTTTTTCTTCTTCTTCTTCTTTCTTAGACATCCAGGCTTGAAGATCTGTCATTGCAGTCTCTCCTGTCTGCCTCGCTCCATCCCCTCTCTCACTCTCTCTATACACACAAACCACGCAGACTTGTATACTGTCCTCCTCATCCTTCCACTTCTTTCTCCCCTGTCCTTTCCCTCTGTTCCTGTCTGTATGTGTCCTCCCTATCTCGTCCACCCCCCCTCCTCCCTGCCTCTCACTTGAGCCACCTGCTGCTTGTTTTCATATGAACGATTTGCCAGATAAAGATTGACAGACGCAGGACTTCCACTTGTGTGACCGCACCAATTTTGTCGTTATGCTTTATCAGTCGCTGTCCCTTTCCTAGTCTCGTGGAATTACACTGTCTGGCAGAGGCATCTGCTCTCACGCAACAGGTAGAGGTCCCTTCCCTCTGAAGCAAACATGCGTGCATACATAATTACATACATCACAGTGTCACCAGATGTGGCGTTTTTTGTCTCATTGGCACCTGCTTCTGCTTTGTCCATGTTCTAACAGCTGGCTATGCACTGCGACACAATGTAATTCTCACCAGACTTAAAGGAATGCAGTCATGGCATCGGCTCGTACTCCTGAAACCGTTTCTCTGCGCTCCGTCTCAGTCTGTGGTTCATGTTTTCCTTTTGTAGTGCTTTGCTAAATTCTCAAAGGGGATGTGTGTGTGTGTGTGTGTGTGTGTGAGAGATTGAAGTCTCCAGACATCTGTTGGATATCGCACTCAAAACAGGCTATTTATAGACACCCTCGTAACTCTGCTCAATGTGTATTTTCTGTACGTCCTCAACCATATCTGCACCCTTGTTTCTCATCACAAAATGCAGTGCACCTTCAGTGTGATAATATTGAAGTCGGTGGATTGAATGGAGCCTCTCTGCACTAACCTGAAGCGGTCATGTAATCTCTGCGCAGGTAACATGCAGGCTTCTGAACGCCTGACCCTATCGGAGGAAAGATGAGGCACCTAGAACTTGGTTTACCATGTTTAGCGCCCACTACAACCACTCCCTTGCTGCCATGAGCGGAAACGACATGATGGCGCACTCCCTGACTCTGGAGCAGAAGACGGCGTTTGCCTTCGTGGGGATGCTGCTGGTGTTCCTGGGGCTGCTGATAGTCAGGTGCTTCAGGATCTTGCTGGACCCCTACAGCAGCATGCCCTCCTCCAACTGGGCCGACGGCATAGAGGGGCTGGAGAAGGGGACGTTTGAGTACGCCCTCACTTAACACAGGGACACACACACACACACATCCACAGATGTCCTCACGAACAGAGATGCTCACAAATTCAAACACACACACACACACACATAGCCCCACGCAACCATTGCTCCCGACACTGACGCACCATTCAAACATCTCTCTGTGACGGACTCGACCCGAGAGACCTGAAGCTGTGTATGTTGTTCAATGTGTGTGCGTTAGTTAGCTCAGAGCCAGACATGTCTGTCGTGTCGTGTGTGTCGGACCAAGAGTGAGACAGATGCTGTGTCATATTCTCCGTCACCTTCTATCAGAGTGGCGCGCATTTCAGATCACCGAGTTGCACAGAAAGTGGCCGAAGGGCCCTTTAATAACTCAATGCCTACAAGTTGAATGTCTTATGTAGATAAAACGAGGTGGATGTTTGTGTGACAGGATGCAGGGTCAGGGTGAAGCGGGGACTATTCAGATACAGTTTGACGACTCAGGGACAAGATTCCTCCTGTGAACTCCGAATGGGAAACAGAGTGACGCCACTTCTGCACAAGAATGTATACTGTATGGTTGGATACAGGGTATTATGTTAAAATAGTGCTTTGTGGACTAATCAAAATCAATCTGTTGGTGACGCCGCTGCTGCTGCTGCTGCTGCTGCTGCTTTGTGTACAGATTGGTCCTCCCGGTGGTGTCTTGTGTTTTTTGGACGTCACGCAGCGAAAGGCAACTGAACAAACTGTGAATCATATCACGGTGTCACTGTTTTCTTAACGATGCAAAAACAAGTCTTTGGAGAGTTTGTACTGCTGCTGGTCTCGGATGATAATGTCACACGGTAATGTTTACTCTTGTCTGCAAAGACATACGATGGTTACGTTGATTTCTTTCCCCCATCTGTCAAGCGCTCTGTCCAAAGTTTGGCTGATGCGGTCAAGCCAAAGAACTTTTGAGGGAAATTAGGATTGAGTTAGGATTCTCTCTTTCAGTGCTGCTAGTTTTCTAATGACAAGAAGAAACTCTCAGTACCCGTCTGCAGAGGGCAAGGTCACGTGGAAAATGGGGGTGGGATGTCTGTCAACGCTGCACATGGACACCTTTTTTCCTCCTATTCTCAGCCATCCTCACCCATTCTCACCTGCTCTCTTACCTCTAGAGAGAGGAAGACGGGACTAAACGGAGATTCTGTAAAACTACAGCAGACTGGTCGAACTCTTGAGTGTTCCTTTGCTAATTTTTACAGTCTACGGTTTTTCCTTAGTGCTGTGAATCTGCCTTACTGTGACCTTCAATGGGTTTATGTGCCTTCATCTAGAAACATTAGAGCACCTGAGTGTGTGTGCGTGTGTGTGCGCGCGCCTGCGTGTATGTGGCATATCATGATGACCGACAGTGCATCTCGTGACCTGTTGCTTGCTCAGCTGGTGGTAGAGATTCTTGTTGATATAGATTTGATTCAATGATGTGAAATAAATGGAATTTCTTCACTTTAAAGATGTCGTCGGTAGACTTTTTGGTTGAGTTACACACGTCGGCTGAACAAATAGGATTCAGGCGACAGTTGACAGAGCAATGTACATTATTGCTCCAGCTAGTAGCACAAGAGGGAGTGTGGCAGCAGAGGAGAAAGAGATGCTTGTCGGTGGGTACAAAAAAGTTCTGGGTCTCACTCAGGAAATATCACAGGAGAAAGACTGTTCTTGCATTACTCCTTTAACTTCAATGCACTTGGTCCACTGATGTTCATGCTTCACTATACCTTCACAGAAGAAGGTTACGTTGGTAAAAACAAAGGTCCCAAGCACTTTCTCATTATCCCAAACCACAGTAGAATCACCTTGACCATATATGCCACTTGCCTGAACTTTTTGAGAACCAGCAGAATAGTGTGTCCCCCATAAGGCGCTACATTTGGGCTGACAATATTGGACCGCAAAGACTTCCCATGTGGGATCCATGTTACTAAAAAAACATAGGGGACCTGTATAATTTGCCCACTTCAAGCCAATGCCCACTTAGTACCCAGGTAGTCTAGAAAAGGTACTAAGTGGGCATTGGTTTGAAGTGGAAAAAACCCACTTGGGACCCCATATTATTAACCTGGATATAGCCCTTATGAGGCCCACATGGACTTGCTGGCTGGGAAAGTAGTGAACCCATGAACCCATAAATCCCATAAGTCAAAAGCATCCTCGATATTTCCACTCTGTTCAGTTTTTGGTCTGATGTTAACATTCACGGCACATATCACAGTTTGCTCATCCTCAAAATGTCAGGCCAAAGGGCACGAACTGAGCCGCCAACCGTTGGCGTCCACGATTTGTGATACTGTATGTGCTGGACACATTCATGACCATGCAGTGAATGACAGCCACTTGATTGTCCACGGTTGCTGATTTTGGGTAACCCTGATTTTGGGTTGTCTGAGGTACTCTCCCTTCCCTGCTTGAAATCAGCAACCTGCCTATTTGTGGATATCAAGGGGAGTCACGCCGAGTGTGCTCTTTGTGGATTTGCTCAGAGGTCATTCCCTTTTTATTGATATTGATCACAGCTCCTTCAAACTTGCAAAGAAGCAAAGACAAACATTTGAGTTTTTCATGGACAGTGATATTAGGCTTTGGGCTTGGGTCATACTTTCAAATTCATGTCTAAAGAGTTATGCTATAGTCCATGTGACCTAAATGTCATCATCCACCAACATTAGTGGTTGTAGGACGTACGCGATTACCTACACTATAGACCATAGATGTTACCATAGATGCCAAAGAGGAAGTGCCCATGAAAGTACAACCCATTGCTCAACAAATACCAGAACATACAAATGGAGGGAACTCATGGTGCTACCGGAATGTAATGTGAGATCTAGACTGAAACTAGACTGAGGTCAAGAACTATTTCAAGTCTTATGTGTAAGTATGCACATATGGTCTATTGAGCCAAAAGGGCAAATGTAGCAGCAGTAAGTGATACACACTGGCATCCAATGACAGTCTTGTGGTGACAAAGCAGGTCCTGATCTGCAAAGTCTACTGCAATGAGGGGCCAAACCACCTTTCACGCTCCCCCCCAAACCACATCATTGGCCTGGAATGCAATCATTATTGCACCATTATCTCTGTCACCGAGGTGACATCCTTATCTGACATCTTTCTTTTTAGTGGAAAAACACTGCCCTTTTTTCTGCTCAGTCTCAAAGCCCACTAACCTTAGTTGGAAGAACCTTAGCTGGAAAACTCACAATGACGTTATCAGATTTGAACAAATGTGTATTTGTTCTCTGTTTATTGTATTTTCAGATCTTATTGTGCTGTCAGATTGCATTTGACTTGACATTTACTTAAAATTCCATAAACCACTTTCCATTCATTGATTGGAGACAACTAAACTCTTCTTCTTTGCATACAAAAATAAGAATTTTGTTATAATGATACAGCATATTTCCAAAATGCAGCAGCAAGAAGGCTTAAATAATTCTTACGTAGTATTAGACCTATGACTCAGCTGAATTGTGAACCTTAGCTTTTGATAATCAATTATCAGTTTTATTACTTGTGGTCTTCGGACCTCACAAGCTATGCTCTTGATTTGTTGTGATAAGGTCAGGGGATACGAACGCCTTTACCAGCTATAAAGGTGCTGTGATCTCTGATGAATGCTACTTTCACAACAGTCATGTCATTAAAAAATAAAAAAGCTTGAGGCAGTCGGATCATTGAGGTGATAAACAATGTTTAATTGTTTTAAAAGGCTCTGTTTTGTGCTCAGGCCTCAATAAAACCATTGTGTTCTGCAACAACAGGAGCATTTTGGTCTTAATGGGAACGTGCAACGACAAAATATCCAACTTTATTTATGAGTCATCTTAAATTCAACACCTGAGCAAAGACCTGTAGTAGCCTGCTTCAACATGTGGGGACTTGTCGTGAAATATGCAGTATTTTCTGATAATTATTAATGATTATGAATCTATTATGTTTAATAATTGACTTTCAATTGACTGAGAACTTCACTTTGTTTCACTCCATTATCCTTCTGTTGCAGGCAAATGTTTCTTTACAGTGCAAATAGAGTAAGAAATACTACATTTGATATTCATTGTTCCAACTGGATCATTATTAATTATAATAATAATGATTATTATAATAATAATAATAATAACATTAATAATGATAATAATAATAATGATAATAATACAAATTATATCCACTTGCTGATTTTTTGTGAATCAGTATCTTTATTAAATCTGTATTATACAGCATACACAAATCAATTTCACGTGACACGTTTAAATTAAACAAAAACAAAAGAAATGGCTGTCAATATATGACATAGTTATTCTAATAACAGGAGCCGAATCTTAAACAATACCTTAATCGCACACTTGCACCTGTATGTACAATTGTAAACTTCCCTATTGCGGGATTAATAAATCTTATCTTGTTTTATCTCAAATATTCCATCAGCTTCATATCAAAAATAACCTTTTATCATCCAGGTATTATCGGAAGTTTGCAGTGCATCCATTTCCTCAGTATGGCAGCCCAAACATTAATGTATCCATGTTAATAAACTAAATCTATATCTCCTTTTATTATTATCATCTATTTGTGCTTGATTTTAAATTAGACTTCATTGCTAACTTTTCGTAACAGGGCCTGAACTCTACAGGAAGCTCCTCCGATACAAAGAATAAGATAATTAATGAGAGATATTTAATTCTAGCACTAATTGACAAAATGCTGCCATCGACTAAGTCCATAGCTGAGGTGAGCTATAGTGATCACCTACTGTTTTCTTTATGGCAGCCCTTAACGATATACTATCAGGAATCCTGTCTACCGGTATCTGTTCTTTTGCACTTCTTGTTACCACATTAAAGTGAGCAGAGCTGTTTGATAAATGCCGCTAACAGATATTTTTATTCCACTTTTTTAGCCCTTTGGACATTAAAATCACCAGTGAAAATACATAACATTTTCTCTCTTGCGTGACTCAGTCAGTTTTGGAAAACAACTGCCGTGTTGTTCAATGGACACATAAAAACACACGCTTGAGTATTTCTCTCGGCTTGTCAAGGTCAGATTTCAAGCCATTAGTCTGCCTTTCACTGAGTGCATAAATCACCGTGGTGTATCAGTAATGAGGAAGTTCACCTGTTAAGAGGTCTTTTAAAAGCAATTTAGAAGTCATGTGGCTCTGGAGAAGGGCCCCCGGCATGTTCTACGTAATCCATGGTGTTATATTAACTCAAATTTTGCCTCATGAATTCCAACTTTCCCACTTAAAGACTTAAAGAATCATAACGAAACAACATAGATTATCGCTGTCATAGCTTTTATGAGCCCCATATCATGGTCACTGTAAAAGATTTCCATCTTGTTACCAGACTTTAACTTTAATCATTCATGCACTCGCTGCTTCTTTTACCACCGTGCATTGTTAGTATCACAAAGAATGTGTAAAACTTTTTCACATGGGCATTTTGCAAAATCTTCCACCGTGGATGTTTCCAGGTGAGTCACCCAATGGACCACAGAATTCTGAGGATATACCAGTCCCTTAAAGGGCCATAAAGTGCAACCACAGAACAACATGTGCTGTTGCCCTGCACTTCAGACATAATATTAGTAATCAATTCTCCACAACTAAGGCAATGAGCACCTTTATCTCCTCCTTGGCGTTTATGACTTGGTTAATCGTTAAGCAATGCCTTTGTGTCCCCTAGGATGGAGCAAGGACATATCTGACACCCCTCGCTCAGTTTTTTTTTTCTCGGAGGGTTGATCCTGAGAATTAGCCAATAGTCTGCGGCCAGTGTACGGTCCCTTTGATGCAAGGTATAAATATAGGCCGTCCAAGAAAAACGTCCAAGTTTATTCACAAGAAGCTCAGAAGAGAAGAGATCTGTATACGACAAATTCTCATTTAGTCTTCTGTTCAGTGGTCGATAAAGAAGGATAACTACAGCCGTTGAAGACACTGTTGGGTCACTGAAGACTTCATGCATTCACTGCAGTTTTATCCTTGAATCTTTTGAATCTGAGAATCCCTTGCCCGAGGCCTTGATGGAGAGGTTCAAGTCTAACGCGGGGGAGCACGTGAACCCCGCTTATGACACCAATCTGGATGGACCTCCTACTTACCAGGATGTGCGTGCGGTGCGGCCCTCGGTGGTCAGCGCCTTCGGTCACGACACTTTGGACCGAGTGCCCAACATCGATTTCTACCGCAATGCGGGCAGCATGAGTGGTCACCGTGCCGTGCGGCCGTCCCTGCAGGAGCTCCATGATGTGTTTCAGAGGGTGAGTGCTTGTATAATTCAGGTAGTGGTACTTGGTCTTGAAGGACAGATAAAGAAAACAAACAACAGTTGTTAAATCACTCCATGTAACATCATCATAACTTTAATTATGTCCATAGGTCAGCCATTACGCCTTTGCTTTAAAGGACACCGAAAAGTTTTCTCTGGAACTCATGAGCAGTCAACAAACTTGACACTCTTGGGAGTCTTTAGTGCTTTTTTTTTTTTTTATTAGGCCGGCGTTATATTACCTTGTGTTGCAAAAGACAAGGGGTTATAGGTCATTTGGGTTTTATAGGATGGACTTTATTAACATTCTGAGGTGATTAAAAAAAAAAGGACGGATCCTTCGAACCTGTCTGCATTAAAGAAAGTTCCATAGAAGTCAGAGAAGTTAATGAAAGAATACTTCCCCATGAACCAGTGATTTGTGCACATTTGCGATTCATTTGAGTTCATTTAATCTATTACCCTGGCATAAGAAACGACTCAGACATACCGCATAACTGTTTGTTTTGTTTTATTTCAGTAAAGGAGAAATGAGAAGCATCCAAGCTGTATTAATAAATCTGATGTGATGGTGTAAATGTTTGCAGAGTTTTATTTTATTTCACCTCGACAGAAAGCGAATGGGAAGTTTATCGCTTATCTCTCGATTCCTTCTCGACGTCTCAAGGACAGACATGCCGCGGCATAGCGTCTCTTCATTTAATCTTCATCCAAAATCATAATCAACAGCTCCCTGTGTCTCAATTCCCTCCTGTGTCTTTACACAGAAGACAAAAGAGAGAGAGCGAGAGAGACAAACATGCATTCATGACATCAGTCTTTATCTCAGAGTTTGGTTTAAAAGAAAAATGTGGTTAAATGCATATCAACAACAAAATGTAAAGATATTAAGTCATGTTTTCTACATAATCCCATCAGAATGGAGCCATCTCTGTGCCGGACACAGTGCGGGACGACGAGGATGACGATGGGAGCGATGGGTCACCTTACGATGATGTGGAGTCTGCCGATCCCCCCGAAAAAATGCAAGGGGGAGTGAAGTTTGGCTGGATCAGGGGCGTCCTGGTGAGTTATCCTGGGTCATGTCGGGCTCCCTCTGCTTTATAGAAGCACGGTCACTCTACATATATTTACGACCAGGCAAGACGAGGCTCTATATGAGTCTCCCGGCAGGGTCAAGAGGGACTTTCAAGACAAGAGTCTGCGTCTGGGAGTCATTTGCATTTGCATTCGAGAGCTGCTGGTTGATCATTTGCACTTTGGGCATGACCATAAAAAACAGTGTTTAGACGCTTCAGTTTGGTGCTGAAGTTGAGACGAGAGTAAACGTCATTTTTAATGATCTATCTCATTTTTGACACAGCAGCAGAGTTACACACTCACAAATGGATTCAATCCTCTTCAAATTAACATGTTGATGCACAATATTGGACTTTTTGCCTGGGCTTATAACCAGTGGTGTGGTCTACGGGATACGCAGGTATACGGCATATATTCACAAAAAAAAGGGCCATGATTTCCATATAACCTCCTTAAAATGTGCATAGATACGTATCAACTCTTCATCAATGTTTTTTGCAAATGAAAAGTGGAGACGACTGTGGTTTTCATTAAAAAACACTAATTGAATACAATAAAAATGCATCATGTATGCATATTCCATTTTTGTATGTTATTGCACTGCTGTTCTGGCAACCCATGCTGTTTTTTTCTATTTTTATTATGTGACCAGGGAAATGTGGTCTGGACTCAACATGACCCAGACGGTCGCACTTTACTGTCCCTACAGGCTAATGCATCACAGTTATAAACATAGAAGCAAGAGGAAATGAAAAAGGAAGCAAGTGACACTTTCTGAGTGTTTTCAACTGCCTGTTCCTGTATCTACAGACACTTCAGCCTAAAATAACACAAGTCAAGGCAGGAGCTGTTATTCTGTCAGTGACAGTATACATTACTACAGTAGACCGCACTATACTGTACCACTGGGCCTCTTTTAGTCTCTCCTGCAGTGAAATTAACATAATATTTTGCATACTCTTGCTACAGCAAACGTATATACAGTTTGTACATGTTCTTTATTACTCAATAATTTAACATTTTACACATGGAGGCGAAATACTGAAAAAACAAGCTAAACACAGCAGACTGCAGTTAAAGAATGGAAGGTTTCATTTTTATCATTATTGTTATTAAAAAATTAAAAGTGCTTTTGAATAGGGTAAAGTGCTTACCAGGCAGTTCTAGATACACAAACAGAATGGATACTTTGTTATGTTGCTTTAAGGTCTACATTCCACGGTATATGTCAGTGTTATAATGCTACAGGATAATAAATGATGACACACTTTTAAAAGCTCCTTCTCTTCCACAGGTGCGATGCATGTTGAACATCTGGGGTGTCATGTTGTTCATCCGTCTGTCGTGGGTTTTCGGTCAGGCAGGCTGGGGTAAGTGAGGTCAAGGACACGCGTCATTGGACGCGTGCTTCTGTTGTATTTTTTTCTTCTGAAACAGCTCAGGGTTGGTTAGGTATTTAAAATACCCTGCTAGATTTTGTGCATAATACAAATAA
Source organism: Solea solea (assembly GCF_958295425.1). Classification (NCBI taxonomy): domain Eukaryota; kingdom Metazoa; phylum Chordata; class Actinopteri; order Pleuronectiformes; family Soleidae; genus Solea; species Solea solea. The sequence continues at coordinate 28,432,011 of NC_081138.1, forward strand.
AGCTGCACATCCACCAGTCAACACAAAGAGAATCAACCCCAGCTGAACCAGAGTATAATGTCTGAGGGGAAATCCCCCTTGCTGGTACCAATAATTGAAATTACGAGGGACAATTAAAAGCCTCCCCTCATTAGCAGGAGACGACTGAAGCGGGAGAGATTCGACTTAACTAGTCCTCCCGAGCTTCCATAATGTTAGGGCTCTACTGTGAGAGATAAAAGGAAGACATTGTGCAAAGAGCTCCATGAGTGTGTCCATTGCTCAAGAATCTATCGATTGGGGGAGCCGCTTTTGTTCGGGAAGCGTAACTAAGTGGTTTCGAGACGCAGAGAAAGCTACAGGCAGTTTGGCAGAGCAGGTAGAGCAGGTGGCTGTAACTTATAGCCTCCAGGCCTCCAGTGGGAACGGGACTTTCACTGTGTGTTCAAAGGTGACTGTGGGAGAGGAGGAGGTTTTCATTCCACCATCATAACCTTTTATCTCCAGTCACCTAAAGGTAACGGCGGGGAACTGATCATTTTCATCTGTTACATGTCAGGTTTGGGCATCGTGGTCATTGCTCTCAGCTGCGTGGTCACCACCATCACTGGTCTGTCTATGTCGGCCATCTGCACTAACGGTGTCGTCAGAGGAGGTAAGTCAGGGCATTGTCAGCACACAACGTAAGATGACTTCATTAAAGTGGCAGAATAACTCATACCAACCTTTCTTGCAGTCACAACAGTCATAACTCACAGATCAGGGTCACCGACAGCAATGGTTAAAATGCTATTTATACTTATTTATAGCCAGGGATAACACACACACACACACACACAAACTTGTTTTTAAATGTTAGTGAAGACACATCGTTGACATAATGCATTCCTGAGCACCTTACACTATCTTTAACCATCACAACTAACCATAACCCTTTCCATTATACAGTTCTAAAACTACCCAGCTCAACTTTTTTTTCTTTTCCATTAGTGATAGTACCCGGTACCTGGGGCTTTTATTTTGGCGAGGTACCAAGCGAGCTGAGCCGGTATTAAAATGTGACCTCAACAGACTGCTGTGCACTGATTGGTCAGAGAGTGTCGTCACTGGAAGAGTCATGAGCGCGACATTCTGACACAGGAATCAAACCGAACAATGTCGAACTCTAGATCGGTTAAAAAGACGTGAAAATCCCGAAAACAACTGCTTTGCTTTTCACGTTAAGTTTCGTGCAGCCGTCTTATGATGAAACCCCGCCCCCGTTGAGGAGGTTCTATGAAGTAATGGAAAACGACGTGACTGATACCAAACTGTGTAGAGTCATAGAGCCAACATAGAACTGTACAATGGAAAACCACGATAACCCTTTAAAAAGCCCTTTAAAGTTGTGGATAGATAGCTTTCTATGTGTTTTTTGGACTTCACAAAGATATAAATACACACACACATTGATATAAACTCTCTCACTGAAAAGATGAAACGATCAGGAGCACAGTGAGTGTGTGTGGAGACACACTGGGCCTATTTTACAGACTACTAACTTGTCCAGAATTTAAATGAATAAATTAGCAGTGCAGTGATTAATCATCCACAACTTTGTGTGTGTGTGTGTGTGTGTGCTTCATTGTGTCCTTTCAGGCGGAGCCTACTACATGATATCTCGCAGTCTGGGACCCGAGTTCGGCGGGTCGATCGGCCTCATTTTCGCCTTTGCCAACGCCGTGGCCGTAGCCATGTACGTGGTGGGCTTCGCCGAGACTGTGGTGGATTTGCTCAAGGTGAGCGAACGTCACATGGATTGTGTGAGTGAAGAAGGAAAAGTGTAGAGAATGTGTCTTATCTCATGCCTCTCCTCTCTCTGCCTTCTGTCACACTCAGGAGAACAACGCCATCATGGTGGACCCATTAAACGACATCCGAATCGTCGGCTGCATCACGGTGGTGCTGCTGTTGGGCATATCGCTCGCAGGAATGGAATGGGAGGCCAAGGTCAGAGACGAGCAATCGTTATTGCTGCCAAAATTAAGCCTGGACAATTTATTGTGATTTAAAAACGGCTCAATTGGCAAACTGCAAAGTCTGGAACATAATTGCTCTATTATCAATTTAAAAAAAAAAAGTAGTGTATACTACAACTGCAGCTGATTGATTATTACATGAACTGTCCACAATTCTCAATTAATCAGAATCAAATATTTAAGTTCCCATCCTTGTATTAGAGAATAGTAATTCATATTTTGTTGGCATCACTGTCATGTGATGCTACATGTTATAAAAACAAAATTTTAGAATTTAATCATTTTAATGTGTTTTTTTTGTGTTTTTCTTACGGACACAGGCCCAGCTCGTTCTGCTCGTTATCCTGCTGATCGCCATCGTGAACGTGTTTGTGGGAACTTTCATCCCCGCAACCACTTTCAAGAAATCCCAGGGATTCTTCAACTATAACTGTAAGATGCCTTTCGTCAGAAAAGTTTGAAAGTCTAGTGTTTGGATTTGGAGGGGGGAATCTATAATTAACAGCGAGCAGAAATCGCATATACAATGTTTTTATTATTGCTTCACCCCTAGATGCTACTGAATCCTCCACACTGGTACTTGCGAAGATTCTGCTCATTCATAGAGCACCATTCAACTTATTTCCTCTTCTCATCCGTCTCTCGCAGCAAAAATATTCTTAGAAAATTTTACGCCGGCCTTCCGCGAAAACGAGTCATTTTTCTCGGTGTTCTCCATCTTTTTCCCTGCGGCAACGGGAATCCTGGCTGGAGCCAACATCTCTGGAGACTTGCGGGTAATTATTTTTTATGCAAGAAAACTTTTTTTAAATATATTCTCTGCCCTGAATTCTCTTAACAGTGACATGCATACATTTACAGGATGCCCAAAAAGCTATCCCTAAAGGTACCTTGCTGGCCATCCTGATCACTGGTATCACCTACTTGGGTGTTGGCCTATGTGTCTGTAAGTGCATTCATCCATTGTGCAATTCATCTTACAGTTGATTAGTTTCTAATTACCGACAAGCTCTATTGATGCATTTCTTCTTTTCTGTCGGTTTTCTTTTTTTCAGCTGCCGTTGTTGTCCGTGATGCCACAGGAAACGATACGGATCTCATCATTCCCGGCACGGTGTGTAACGGCTCGGCAGCAGTTGCCTGTGAGCTCGGCTATGATTTCTCTTCCTGTGCCGTGGAAAAGTGCAAGTTTGGCCTGATGAACAACTTCCAGGTACATGACCTTTCAAAATGCAACTAAACCTGGCATATCTACTGCCCTCTCTGGTCAAACGCCAGCTACTGCATTCAAATGTAGCCCTTATTGGCCCTTTTGTAAACTTGAATCTGCGCCTAGAGAACGGGTTTGGTTTGTGTAACACACACCTCTTCTCACACTGTGCAGGTGATGACCATGGTGTCTGGGTTTGGTCCCCTTATCATCGCTGGAACATTCTCAGCTACCCTGTCTTCAGCTCTGGCTTCCCTCGTCAGTGCTCCCAAAGTCTTCCAGGTCAGTCGCTCATCAATGTTTTGAAGAAATGTGAGGAAATGTAACCTGAAAATGAACAAAATGGCGTGAGAGAGCTTTTTCCAACTCCCTCCCCAAGCCCATTAGAGACTGTAGAGAACCTTCCTGTTTTGATCTCTTAGAATGGTTTAATGTGTGATTTTAGTCCGGCTGAAAGGGTAGTTGGACAAACACGCCCTAAACTTTTTATATCCAGTACCTCCTGAGAAAACATTGAGCCCCTGAAGTAACTACCACTATCGCCAACGTTAAAATACAGCAGTGTAGGCAGAGCAATGTCAGCTATGGTCGTTTCATAGGAGGCAGATTTATTCCCAGTAAGATAATTTACTCTCTCTCGTCATCATCCTCTTCCTCACATACCCTGGTATACTGTACAGTAGAACGGCATTTCTGATTTTCCTCCAAGTACCACCATAGGGAATCTAGCGTACCATGCACATGTGCTACAATCCCTACCCCCCAAGCTTGAAACCAGAATAGAAGAAGCCTGTACACAGAAGAATCAGACACTTGTGACCCAAAGAAACATGCTAACAAGAAAATTGCCCGGGGACACATAAGCAGACCCAAACCCACAACCTTCAGGTTGAAAGACGACTTCTAACGTCCCCTCTGTCTCTCCACAGGCTCTGTGTAAAGACAAAATCTACAGGATTCTGAACTGCTTTGCCAAGGGACACGGCAAGAATGACGAGCCGATCCGCGGCTACGTCCTCGCGTTCATCATCTCCGTGGCCTTCATTCTCATCGGTCAGTTTCACTGTCTTAGACATGTGGGTTTATTTGTAAGACGAGGAAATTGCATCGCTCTTCATCCACTGTGAAAGAATCGAAGGTGACGTTTTCTTCCCTGTTGTCCTTTGTCTTCACAGGTGATCTGAACATGATCGCTCCCATCATTTCAAACTTCTTCCTGGCTTCTTACGCGCTCATCAACTTCTCCTGCTTCCATGCCTCCTGGGCCAAGTCTCCAGGTGGGTGTCTCTCCAGACAATCGCTTATGAAATGGAAAAAAAACTCTTGCCAGGAGCCTGAGCTAATTGTGCTTGTCACTCGGAATATATTAAAAACAAATCCCATATGTCAAAAAGGACCCGATTTAAGACACTACCTTAGACAAACTGAGGTGCATTAGATAATTAATTTTTTTGATTTCTGTTTCCCGTCACTTCCCCTGTGATCTGCACTTACTTATATTATTATATAAGTATATAAGTTATATTATTAACCCAAGCAGCTGCTACTGGTCCAGAATGCCCTTGGGACCAAATGGTCCTGAATGGTCTTGTACCAAATTATATCCAAATATTAGTTACCTCTGAAGCATCCAGAGATCTAAGATCATCTGGGACTTGTGTTTCCCACAAGCAGAACCAAACAAAGTGACGCAGCATTCAGTTATTCTGCTGCTCACCTGTGGAACAAACTTCCTTAATACCCGAGGTCTGCTCAGACTGTCGGCACATTTAAATCAGGCCTGAAAACATTACTGTTTACTGCAGCCTTCTCTTACTCTCTTCCTATATATGTTTTAACATAGTAATGGGAAAAAAGCAGCCTACAAGCTCCGTGTTCTGAGGGCTAAAATGTGTTTTTCCCAAGGTTGGAGACCTGGATATAAATTCTACAACATGTGGCTGTCACTGTTGGGCGCCATACTCTGCTGTGTCGTCATGTTTGTCATCAACTGGTGGGCAGCTCTCATCACGTACGGCATCGAAATCCTCCTCTACGTTTATGTCACTGTCAAGAAGCCGGGTGAGGACTCGCGTTCACGTGTTACTTGCTTAACTTTGGGGAACGTTCGCCGCAGCCACTTACAACTTTGCTTTTTGCCCCACCAGATGTGAACTGGGGGTCGTCCAAGCAGGCGGTGACGTTTGTGAGCGCGGTCAGCAACGCTCTGTCTCTGTCTGGTACCGAGGACCACGTCAAGAATTTCAGGTAAGAAAAAAAAAAAGAACCAGTAAAATCCAACCGCCAAGCAAAAACAATGGCTTGTGACAAAACTCTAATATCACAAATAAAATTTCAACGTAACCTTTCAGTTTGAAAAGTGAAGATTTGAAAGTAGGATGGACGTAACAATACATGACTGAGAACCTTCTCAAAAAACCCCAACCTAAATTGTAAAGTTGTACAGAAAGGGAGATAAAAACTAAAACATAAATATTAAAAGAGTGACATTGTTCTTTCTCCTTTCTCAGGCCTCAGATCTTAGCTATGATGGGTTCACCAAAGACCAGACCAGCTCTTCTGGACCTGGCTCACTCGCTCTCTAGGGACTATGGTCTCTGTCTCTCCTGTGAAGTCTTTGTGGTAAGTATAACTATTCGGATAATCTCATTATTTACAAATGAAAACAAAACAAAACTTCTTTCACCAAATCTATGTTTAAATATCAATCTCCTATTCATTTAAACATTTGCACAGTAACCAACGTTGAAATGTGCCGACGCGGCGAATAATCAAGCAAATGTCAAGCAGGACGGAGGGAAATGTCAGCTGTCTGGATTATGGATTATGTGCGCGGTTACTTCCTGCTTTTTAATAAGCCAGGCCAGACTGTTTCCGGTAAAATGTCAGCCAACGATGCGGAGATGTTCTCCACTCGGTGTTTGCAGAAGTGTTTAGCGATAAATTAAAGACTTTATTGGAGGCTGGGCACAGAGGGACATAGCAGTGGCTCACTTGTTGCCCCCACAGGACTAACTACTAACACAACTACTAAAAAGACAATAGAAAACTTTTTGATTGATATCGGACGTTTTAATCTTTAATGTTACAAAGTCCAAGTTTCCGCTCAGTGACAACAGACCGGGTGCTATAAACAAAAAAGATCTGTGTAACAATCTGAAGGTTGTTTGGCAAAGGGACCTTACAGTGTGAGTTCAGTGAGGATGAATTACACACTGGGAGGCCAGGGGAAAGTATGACCTATGAATACATAGATTTTATTTTTGACACCTTCGAAACTCCACAGGAAGGAGACTTTAGTCAATAATAATGTTGGAAGAGTCATACAGAGACGAGGGATATTGGGAAAAGGTTAGAGAACATATGGAGAAAGGGGTTGGAAGTCACCAAGGCCGTGTCTGTTGAAGGACCATACAGAGCTGTTGACCTTGCCGTTATAAAGGTCGGACGCCTGATTGACTCTTAGACTTTGGAAATGTATGTATGTCTGAGATAGCGTCTTATTAACATATGTAGAGGAACATATTTCAGAAGAACATATAGAACTTTAAGAAGAACATCTAGAACTTTAAGAAGAACTTATAGGACTATAAGAAGAACATATAGGACTTTAAGAAGAACATATAGAACTTTAAGAAGAACATATAGGACTTTAAGAAGAACATATAGAACTTTAAGAACATATAGAACTTTAAGAACATATAGGACTTTAAGAAGAACATCTAGAACTTTAAGAAGAACATATAGGACTATAAGAAGAACATCTAGAACTTTAAGAAGAACATATAGGACTATAAGAAGAACATCTAGAACTTTAAGTTCATATAGGCCTATAAGAAGAACATATAGAACTTTAAGAGGAACATGTTTTCTCAACAGGAAAAAGGTGTCTAAGAGTGTGTTTCTGTCTTCACAGGGTCCGAGATCAGAGATTCTCCCAGACATGAACTCCAACATGGAGAAGAACCAGCTGTGGCTCAGGAAGAGCAAACGAAAGGCATTTTACACCGCCGTGGCCTGCGATGAGTTCAGGGAAGGGTCTGACAGCCTTCTGCAGGTCAGTGCGATCACGACTTCACAAACAGTATAAAGGAACCAAACAAACAAACCAAGTGACCTAGAAACATACCTGTGATTAATGTGTAAACTCGTGGCAGAACCAGGTTTTATTGACCCATTTCTGTCTTCTATCTATTGCGGTGTGTTGTGACACGGACCTGGACCTGTCATAAGGATGTGGCATTAGAGGAGAGAGTTAATGAGGAGCAGGAAAAACAGTGTTATGGCTCTCTGGCAATCACACTCTCGAGATAAGGCCTGGGTTCATAGTCAGGACTTCTTACTTCAAACAGGATGGCAGATTAAGAGCTATAATTGATTAACACTGCATTGGAGGAGCCCCTGCAGACAAAATGAGACGTGCTGAGTGATCTGCTCGTAACTCCTGGCAGTAAAACAGCTCTCTCTCTTCTACGGGACATTTGAAAAACTTTATTTTTCTCTCTTGCTTTATTTCATAACCACAATAACTTTTACAACACGGTGTCTGCGTTGCTTCAGTTCACAGCTCGTCCTGATTAGGGTTTTTTTTGTCATGTTTTTCCTCTTGCAGGCTTCTGGTCTCGGCCGCATGAGGCCCAACATTTTAATGATGGGCTTTAAGAGAAACTGGAGGACGGCAAGTGCAGAGTCGGTGCAGACTTATGTGGGCATACTGCAGTAAGTCACACGCAAACACACATTTCATTTAATGTCACGTCTATTAGTTAAAAGATAGATGTGTGTCATGAGCCGCCGTCTCCCTTCTCCTTCTTCTCGACAGTGATGCATTTGACTTTGAGTATGGGACGGCGTTACTGCGGATGAAGCACGGACTTGATATGTCGCACATCGTCGAAGCTGAAGGTCAGTGCCACTTTTCAGTGTGTGTGTGTGTGTGTGTGTGTGATTTAATCCACAGGAACTCCTGCTGCACCCACTTTACAAAAATGATGTCTCTACTCCTCAGGCAAGCCGGTTAGACAAAGGAAGGAGACACAGTGATGTCAATTCCCAGTCAAGGTTTACCGATGAATTATTTAGCAAACTAATCAGCTCCGTCAGAGTTCTTAATCACCGCCATTCATCCATTTTCTACTGCTTTAGCCTCCACATGAGTGTCACGGTAACCGATTGTTCCGTAATTATTGATCAAAGATGCCAAAAGTATGTTTCTACAAGTCTTTGATGACTAGTTTTTTTTAACAAATCTGCATAAACTTCTGTGATTCCAAAAGTGTGGGCTGCGGCCCTCTAGTGGGCCATGGCGATGCTGCAGGTGGGCCGTGAATGGTTGTTATATTGGAATATAAATAATCCAGTTCAATTCATTCCACTTTAAATAGCTTGTTACGACCAGGCCTACGAGGGGGAAACCTGATCACAACATGAACAATGAGACTCCCTCTTCCCAACTCCCAAGAAATCCCCAGCAACAAGAAAAACAAACCGTTTAAAGGTTTAGAAACAACAAAAATCAAGCACATAAATGTCTGTTGGCAGTCTGGCTGTGAGTGGTTTGGGGAAGTCCACTGCAGCTGGGATGTTCAGGCCTCTTATACAGATTCCTCCTGTGCAGGACCAATCAGCTCCCAGGATCCATCCTAGACTCACACACACGTCATTCACTCTAAACATGCACACCTGCAACCCATCTCACAATCACATGCAGACACACACACACACCTGGGGTCGTAACTCCTCCCCCCTGAAAAAGAGAGCATTTCTCCCCTAAAAGAAATGTTCGATTACAAAATACTTAAGTTGCAGTGTTGTAATGTAACAAAGTACAAATACTTTGTTACTGTACTTAAGTAGAATTTTCACATCTGTACTTTACTTATACTTAATAATTACTTATGCTAATTATTTATCTGCACTGGATTGTTGTATTCCACTGTTCGCATGAAAACAATAACGTATAAGGGACTTATTAATCCTCGTCTGGTGTTCTGAGTCATAAATTTAAGGATATTCAGATTTCAAAGTGGGGCCCCCGGCACTCTTGAGTGTGGGAGTGACTGTTATAGAGAGAGAGAAGAGAAACATTAGGCGTCACTTTAACAGGAAGGAAATCTCTGGCAGAACCAGGCTTGAAGATGTGTGTCATCTGCCATGGCCGGTTGCGGTGAAAGGTACAATTGGGGGACAGCAAAGGAAAGAGGACGGTGAGGTAGAGACAGAAGAGAAACACCGACGTCTTGTAGGATTTGATATTTAGGAGCAGGACTGTGATGTGACTCTGCTGGAAATAAACAACGGACCCCAGTTTCACTATGACACAACATCTTTTTAAAAATAGAAATGCCATTTACAGCAGACTATAAACAACCAAAGGAACAACATTGTGAAACACCACTGTGCCACTGTGTGGCGTGTAAAACGCTATTCTATCCATCATAACTACCTGTAATAAAACGCCACTGATAAGCCCGGAGATTAAAAGTCCTCGTGAAGGTTAAGCTGTTGACACACGACAACTCTACGGCCGTGTCTCTGTGTGCGTCCAATTTAATTTTCAAATGCTTTTTTAATTTAGTTTTCTCAGAATGACGACACGCTGATGATGAAATGACGATGATTCTGTGTTTTTCAGAGGAGATGCTGAAGGCAGCCAGGGAGCAGGAGGCAGCGGAGAGCGAAGGGCTGCCCAATGGAGGGAAAGCGAAAGGACTGTTCAGGAAGTCCAGGAAATCGTCTCAGCAAGTGCTTACGACCAGAGGTAAAGATGAGAATAGGTGACATTTAACCTTTTTACAAAAAACTACAGTGGCTTTCACGTCTTGCTTTTCTTCCAAGGTCTGTTTCAGCTGCTGTAGAAACGTGACGCTGCCTAAAGTTCATCTAAAAGACTTTATCTCAGGCTACAAACCCAAAGAACTTTTAGTTTAAAGCGATTATACACTCATACAAACATACTTTTGGATAGTATATTCAATATCTGACAGTACACCCTCTTAAATGTTACACACTTGGTCAAACTTGTCTCCTGTACTTGTGTTCCGTCACACTATTTCAGAATAAAAGAATACAAGAATAATTTAAAGCAAAAATGATGACTACTGTTCAAAGTTGCATATTACATGGCGCTACAACATTATAACACAATATTCCATCATGATGTCGCATTTTGAAACATTCATGATGATCTCTGAGTAGATTTTCAAAGTAAAAGCGCTTGTTTTAATGTGGAATGATGTGAACTTCACAAAAACGATGCAAAATAAATCCAGTGATGTCAAAAACAGAGACATAAATTTCAAACGAAAGTAAATAACAACATGGATAACTGTAATTCAAGCAACTGTATTACTATTATTTATTACTTTTATTACTTTTTAATACTCCTTTTCACCCCTGAAAGTTTTCCATGTGATAGTAAATGATGAAAACAAAGTAAAATATTAACTCTCTTCACTGTTGATAACATTTTAATATAATATTAAATAAATCTAGATATATACAGTATGATGTCTAAATAGTGTTATTTGATTTCTTTTTGGAGCTAAAGATTTGCACATTTGCACATCTGTTCTCAGATTAAACCGCTTTACTTGCAAATAAATACAGTGACTATCATTTTTGTAGTCCAAGGTGGTGCTAATTCAGCTCAGGGCCCCTGTAAAGGCTTGTTCCGGCCCTGACTTGGCCTTTAAAACACTCTCGTCCACTTTAATTTTCACAGAGAAAAAAAACATTAATTTCTCAAATGAGAGCAATGACTAACTTTTTCTCTTTTTTTTTCTCTCTACATTCCCACTGGAATGAGATTGAATGAAAAGGCTCCCACTAAAGTTATCTCTGAGGGTGTAATCTAATAACACGCTCCCTTTCATTCCATTTTTTGAAGAGCATGTCTTCAGAGAGACTCTTTAACCCCGACAGCAGAGGGTGCTCTGAGCCTCTGAACGCGGTCTGTCTCTGTCTGTGCATCACACACACACACACATACACAATCTTGGCAGGACGGTCAGTGGTCATTAGTATACAATCTGCATCATGCTCACTGGGACTTTAAAGTTGAGCAATGGCTCTTTTTTGCACTCGTTTTCTCATCCCAGTTAACTCTGTGTGTGATCTGTCCATAAATTACACGTTCCACTCCAGAGTCCAGCACGCTTCATTTCATACAGTGTTTCTTCTGCCTCCTCCTCCTCCTCTTCCTCCTCCTCAGTGTCAGTGGTTGGCCCTCCGCCTCCGCAGATCGCCAAGATAAATGAGAAGCTGATGGAGGCCAGCGCTCACTTCAAGAAGAAACTGCCTAAGGGCACGATTGATGTGTGGTGGCTGTTTGACGATGGAGGTAGGTGTCGGTTCCCCTTGGCAACCTTCTCGTCTCTTCTGTATCTACGTGGCCTACAGAGATCCAGACTATCTGTGAAAAGAAAAAAGAAAATCTGACTGGATTCATCAGTTTGAGGGTTTTTCTTTATTTATTTTTTTTTAATAATGAGGATATTTCAGCTTCTTAAAATGTAATATTTGATGGTTTCTTTGCTCCATTTAACAAAGAAATCATTTAAAGGTCATCATTTAGAACAATGGTTCTCACACTGTGGTACGGGTACCGCCAGTGGTACTTATTTACAAGTTTAATGGACCAAAAATAATTTACAGCCCTAATCATCACAACCCAGGTTCTCCTGATACCTGCATAATGCTTTTAACCTATATTTTAGTAGTTACATTTGTACATTTTTCCAATTCAAACTTTATTGAAGACTCACCAGAAATTGGAAATTACAAATAAACAAATAACTCAGACACAATACAGATCCAGGTCACTGTATCTTTCCAGTGTTTTATCATAACCTGGATAAATAAGTAAAGAAAGGTACAAGAGGTGCAGAGATTATTAGTTGTTTTACTGTAATCTTTGAACACACATGTTGTAACAACAATAAATCCAAATATAACAGACAAAGAACAAAGTACAAGGCAGCCATAATGCCCTTGTTGTTTTTACGGCTTACTTTTAGCCAACATTTTTATCGTTTTATCTTTTTTATCTTCTACTCTCTGCTCCTTTGACAAACAAAGAAATTGTTTTTCTTCTTTGTATTGATCCCGATGTTCGATGAATTAAGACATGCAATTTTTCAAGCTTAATCTCTTTATTTGACAATAACAAATAAAGAAAACAGAAAATAACAAAAGAAGAAGTGGAACAAAACAAAACGGAAACACCATAGTGTATGTAATCCCATATGACTCATAACTGTTTGGTATAAATGAGGCAATTTTGCATACTGTAAATGCTTTTTTATGTAAATGTATACATAAGCACATCTCATCTCAACACTTTACTTCTAATGTCTCCACAGTGACTTAAAGAACGTATAAAATGCCTCGTGTTCTCTCCGTCAGGTCTCACGCTGCTGCTTCCCTACATCCTCACCACCAGAAAGAAGTGGAAAGACAGTAAATTAAGGATCTTCATCGCGGGACAACCTGAACGCAGTGAGCTGGACCGACAAGAGTGAGAAAATCCTTCAACATTAAATACACTTTTTAATTTAATAGGCAGACGTTTGCAAAAACATGAATAATGGGAGTGACTCGGTGTGTGATGATCTGTCTCTCGCAGGATGAACTCTTTGTTGAAGAAATTCAGAATTAAGTGCGACGACATCATCGTCATTGATGACCTCCACGTCAAACCGCGCGCTGACAGGTGAGGACGGTTTGATCCCTCCCCTCCCTCCTCCCCCTCCTCCCGCCCTCTGCTATATAACACTGACAGCAGAGCAGATGGTGCAACAGTCACAGTAAAACTTTATCGCCCTTTACTTTACGGCAGCAATAGAGCGTATCATTAAAAGAAAAATGATCATATTTTATAAACCCTGCCTCCAGTTTGAAGCGGTTGGAGGACATGATCGAGCCGTTCCGTGTGCGCGGGCCTCAGGTCGAGGCCGCTCAGCAGCGACAGCAGCCGTGGAAGATCACCGACGAGGAGCTGAGCAGCTTTGAGGAGAAGGTAAAAAGCCCGACGGTGACTCTTGAAACTCTTGACGCTTGAAAGTTCCCCGTTGATCTCTTACTTCATCTCTTGCTGTTTCACAGACCAACCTGCAGGTGCGACTGAACGAGCTGCTGCAGGAACACTCCAAATTGGCCAACGTCATCTTTGTGTAAGTGTCAGCAGGAACGGTCACATGATCACCGGAGTGTGTGTGTGACCTGTAAATGTGAGAGTCTGACGTGTGTATCTGTGTCTCGACCTCTTCCAGGAGTATGCCCATCGCTCGCAAGGAAGCTGTGTCTGACTACCTCTACATGACCTGGCTGGACATCCTCACCAAAGACCTCCCCCCAACGCTGCTCATCCGAGGAAACCACAAGAGTGTGCTGACTTTCTACTCCTGAGCACCTCGCAAGGGCTTAATAGCATGGGGGGGGGAGTAGTATTTACTGATGAAGCTTTTCCTTGATACAGTCCTAGCACGACTCGGCTCCACTCCACTTTTTCCGCCTTTCCATTAGTGATAGGACCTGGTACCTAACGAGGATACTAAAATGTGACGTCGTCAGAGAGTATCGTCACCGGAAGTGCGTCCGACACAGGAATCAAACCGAACGACGCTGAACTGTAGATCAGTCCAAAAAGACTTCAAATGTCCTGAAAACACGCGTTAATCTCTAACGTTTAACAACCAAACGTCTTAAAATCTCAATATTTAACAGAGGAGTCTGGTGTATTAAGATTCAGTCACACCGAAAACACACGCTTTGACCGTCACTAGTTACTATGAAATAAAGGAACACAACGTGCCTGTCACTAGACCAAATAGAGTCGAGTGGTGCTAGAACTGTATCATGGAAAAGTGCCATAAAATTCACTCTCCACTCGCAGCTTATTTTGAGCTGCTTCATCAGGGCTAATGGGGAAGCTGAGTTCACCAGCAAGTAAACCATAGTAAACATGTAAAAATAGTTAACTGTTAACTGGTAAAAGTGGTTAAAAAAAGACAAAATGTGGAGTTTTAGGAGCAGAGGCAAAGTTTGAGGTGACTTTACATGTGTGTGTGAGTGTGTGTGTGTGTGTGTGTGTCAGGGTCAGTCCATTGATCAAAAAGCAGAAAAACATGGTTCCACCTACAGGGAACATGTTGTCTGACTGTAAAATACATGTATATAGTAGACGTCTGAATTCACGAGTAGATATTTTTAAAGCTATAAAGACGATGATTGATATGTTTTGAAAAGAATTCACCGAGTGTAAAATACACTGTTATTATGGAGCTGTTTCTCCTTCTTTCTTTCTCTCTCTCTCTTCACATGATAAGCTTTTAATTTCACTTTCAGAACACGTATCTCACATGCAAATTCTTCTATATGTTTTAGCCTTTTTTCTGTATTTCTATTTAAATATGAAATTGTGATTGTATAAAATAAAGAATGAATAAAAATGGAAACAAAATCTGCTGCTTGTTCATTTACACATTTGTATTTTTGTCTTTATTTAGCACATGGTTGGCACATGTGAAAAATAATAAATGGGAAGAAATGTATTTAACTAATGCAAAAGGATTTATTAAAAAGCATAATGGAGTTATATGGTGACTTACATTGAATGTGAGTGTTATATTTTAACTCCTCCTGAGTGACAATACCGATTGATTGCCAACAGGGGGCAGCAAACGAGTCTTATCCTACCCAGAAGTCTTTCACACACACACAGACACACAAACTTGATTATTGTTCCTTGTAGGATATGGAAGGATTTTAATCGTAACTTTATTTCAATAATCTGAATGTGCAAAGCAACTTTTCACATAAAATGAGTAAAGTTAAAGGTTTGCTGTTTCAGTGTAGTGGAGTACAAGTGAATCAAATCCGTAACAACAATAATAACAAAGAAATGAACATGGAAAATGTTCTATTCTGGATCTGTGCCTGAGACATCTGAGGCCACAAGGTAGATAGAAGTAAAGTTATGCAGTATTTCAACTTTTCAGTGTCAATGTCATCTCAGAATGTCCCCAGCGACAAATGACATCACCGTTTAAATGTATAAAAATATCCCCACATATATATTCATGTTGTCATGTTTTAAATCAGGTTTTAATGAGTCAATATATAATAACTTTTATAACTTTGCTGTTCCAGGGAATCTTATCTTTAACGACACATCCATCATCATTCTGGTCTGACCTGTTAAACAAGTCAAACTCCTGCACCTTTGTCTTCCTCTTATTATATTCTTATGCACATTTTTTTGTTTTGGACAACATGTGTTTAATTATTATTAATATATATATATATATATATATATATATATATATATATATATATATATATATATATATATATATACACACATATCCACTCAATTTCAGGACTTACTACTCATTTTTATTCTGTAGAATCTTCATTTGAAAACGTCAGTTCAGTCAGGGGAATAAAGTAAACACTGCAGCACACATCAAATCAGATATGAGGGGAGGAGTCACGTGGTTTCAGGGGACCGGCCCAGTGCAGCAATACGTCAATATCGTCGCCATATTGGTCCGGGCAAAGCCACGGCGCAGAAACATAGAACATAATGGGAGGGGGGGGATTTTCCTGAATTTCAAATATTTCATGACATGAAAAAAAATAAGCTTTTAAAACAGAACGGAACGAAACGCAAGTCCCTCGTTTATGACTACATTCTGGTTTTGACCGGACCAATATGGCGGCGACGTTGACGTACGTATGTGCGTTGAAGGGGCTGGGTTTACGTGAGTAACGTGTGTTATTGTTTGACAACAGTTATGATACGAAAGCTGCTAAGTCTCCGGTGTCTTCAGCCGCAGTGCTGCGTGTTTCTCGGTTTCTTAGGAAGAGAAGTCCACACTCAGACGCCCTGTTTAAACAAAGGCAAGCTATAAATGATAATATGCAGACGCCGCGAACGAAATGCTATGAGTTTAGCCTAGCATCGTGAAACGTTGAGGTGTCTTCCCAGTGATGGCGTCACTGTAGATGCTATTTTCTTGTATAATTCTATAATAAAGAGAAGCTAAATGTATATGTGACTATATTTAAACATCATAATATGCTTTAAACTTTAGTGACACGCGCCTCTGTTGAAGAGAGTTGACAGTTATTGACATCAGTTAATAATCCTCACTACATTACTAACTATTTGTATATTGTATATATTTCCAGATTCTCTACTTTATTATTGTATTATTTTTTTATTTAATATTTTATTTAATTCCATCTTATTGCCTATATTACCGTTTTATATCCATATCTTTGGCTTGTTTCCACTGCTGTAGTTCTATTTCTTTACACGGAGCATGTGAAACAAAAACTACTTTATTAAGGTATTCTGATTCTGATTACTCTCGTGATAGATGTGCGTTAATCCGTGTACGAGTTCAGTGATTCAGTGAGGTGATGACGGAGTTAGGGAACACATTTTCTGCAGTTGAAGCAGGGAAAAACGTTTTACACCGATGCGTTAAAACTATCCGAGTTCATCTTGTTGTGCATAAACTCTTTGGTTTTTCTAACGCTGCATTTAGAAACCTTGTGCCTTTAAGAGGGCGTCGCTAAATGGAGCGCGGGACCCCGGCAGTGTTTACATTTGAATAACAAGGGCGCGAAACAACTAGACCAGAACCCGCGGGATTATTACTAGTGTAGGGCTATTACCAGTGTAGTGTAGGTGCATTATCGGCTGTTAACTGACTGTCAACATGCCCGTTCTAGAAGGTATAAACGCATCTGCAGTGTCTCCATCCAAGAAGGCGAGGACGGAGACAAAGACGACAGATCAGAAACCTGTCCTCAGGTTTGCTAAACTCTCTGAACATGCCACGACTCCAACCAGAGGCTCCACTAAAGCTGCAGGATACGATCTGTACAGGTGAGTTACACTTTGAATTAAATCATATTTGCAAATGTGCAACCACTGACTGCTGCATATGAACAGCGTGCATAGATTTTTATTAATGCGATCACGTGGGTGTTAACATATTGTAATAAAACAACATAAATAAGTGATGTTTGTGAAAAATCTGCCTCCTGGAACAAATGAAGCGTCTGTTATTAACCGTGTAAACTGTATTTCTGTGCGTTTATTCACACAGTGCGTACGATTACACCATTGCTCCTATGGATAAAGCCATTGTGAAGACTGACATTCAGATTGCTGTTCCACACGGCTGCTACGGGAGAGTGGGTGAGTAATTCTGCAGGTTTTCTTGCTTCGTGGATTAATCACGTCTTCAAAACCTTTTCTGGCATAAACACAGACCTCTGTCAGGAACACTAAGACACCAAAGTCTGGTACTAATGAGGAAGAAGCCTCATTTTCGAGGCTCTGGGTTAGTTAATGTTAAGGTAAGGCATGAAAATCTTTGCTGAGATTGTCCAAATAATTAGTATAAACCTAAAAATGTATCACAACAATTTGTAACACCACAATTTGCATGTTTTAAAGGTTAAATAACATGCGTTAAATGCATATTGTTCCTCATGTGTTCCCAATGTCTCCATTTTCTCTTCCCAGCACCGAGATCTGGACTGGCAGTGAAACACTTCATTGATGTCGGCGGTGAGTTTTCTACACACTTGAACTTTTTGGAAGTTTAACTTTTAAGGCTGTTCTTTTAAGTGTGTGTGTGTGTGTTTGCTCTTCTCAGCTGGAGTGGTGGATGAAGACTATCGAGGGAATGTGGGAGTTGTGCTCTTCAACTTTGGCAAGGAGACATTTGACGGTGGGCTGTGTAGTCAGTTAAATATCCATCCACGATTTATACCATTATTTATAAACGACCATTATTGTCCCCATAATGGTCGTGAGTGGAGCCTGTCACAGTGTAACCTACCAAAGCTAATGTGTGTGTTAGAAAAACTGAGTGAAAATGATCTTCAACTTCACATTTAAATGTTGCATTTAAAATCTAGTGACAATAACGAGTCACATTTTGCCATTAAGACCTTTTAAGGATGTCACAAGGCCGTTTCCACACACGTGTGTCACTGTCACTTTATGTCCTTTTTTTCCCCTCTTTGTCTCTCAGTGAAAAAAGGCGACCGTGTTGCTCAGCTGGTTTGTGAGAGGATCTGCTACCCAGAGCTAGAGGAACAAGAGGTGAGAAACTAAACAAAAAAACTTTTTCTGTCCTGAATATTTGATTAAAATATTTGTCATTGTTTGTGTTTCAGACTCTAGATGAGACGCAACGTGGTGCCGGAGGCTTCGGGTCAACTGGGCGGAACTGAAAACTTTGAAGTTACAGTAAATGTATGTTGAAAATAGTATGAATTACTTGTTAATAAAGATTTACCTTTTTTAAACATTATCTTTGTGAAGTCTTGTTGCAGAGTTAATCCCACACATTTTAACAAAGAAGTTACATCATTTAAAACATAAAAGTATGAATATGTGATGATTAAGAAAACAACAACCTGGGAGTGTTTCCTAAATGTTTGAGCTGTGTTCTATACGTTAAATGTGTGGATCGGCTGCTAATAAAGACCTTGTTTTGTTGCATTACTCTAGTAGTGCTTTTTTTGTTAATAAGCATTGTGGCCATTTTCTACAATTTATACCTAAATAAACTTGTTCAGGGCATTCTTACTGTTTATAGTATGAAAATTACAGAGCTCAACCTGCTCCTAAAATTGCTTAAAACTAGATAATAAATAAATAAATAAATAAATAAATAATAATAATAAAAATCAGAAAGAAAAATGTGTTGCCAAAAAAATGTTGGTAGTTGTGGGAGTGTTTCATGATGTTTAAGATGTCCACAAGGGGGCAGTGCAGGACAAGGATTGTGCCAAACTCAGCAAGTCACACAAACTGAAACATGGAGCTCATTTTGCACTATGCCTGGCTTGGAAGTGTTACAATTCAGTGTGTGTGTGTGTGTGTAAAGATGAAAGCACAGCAGTGGATACATGTACACCAAAAAATATGTTTTTATTGTGAATTTACAGCTAAACCCTCACTGATGTGAACAGAGAACACAGACTGGTGTCAGGCTGGTCCGTGACAATGCAGCACTGATTTTGACTTGTGAGAGAATGTGTGGCCGTGAAGACCTCAGTGCATAATCATGAAGGCCCAGGTTTGGCATCATCAATGTGTGTGTGCGTGTATGTATGTGTGTGTGGGTGCAGGTGTGTGTCTGTGTGTGTATGTGTATGTATACACAGTTTACAAAGGAAGTAGTTGGTCATTATAAGCACCATTACAAACCCCTCTATTTTCCAGGGGCTTCCTCTAGTTTACAAATGCTTCATAGATTAAAAGTGGCATTGATTATTACAGTATAAACACAATTTACATGTAGTATAGAGGAGAGCAGACAGGCTATGAAGCTAGAGCTGTTACGGCTGCAAAGACATGAAATCTTCAGAATGGCCGATGGGATTGTATCTTGACGACTACTGACTTTTGTATAGTAGTACAGTGCATTCAGAAGTCTATGTGTTTGTGTTTGCTAGCACCAGTAAATATGAATCGTTCTAGTCAGTAGGAAAGATGGAAAAGCATAGTTTAAATATGCAGTAGGAGTCATTCATTCAAGCTCAGACATGGCTACATCTCAATAGTCCACAGTGGGTTCCTTTCCTCGCCTCAACATCCTCAATCGCTTATATCTTCTCGCCATTAAAAAAACTACAAGGAGAAATGTGCTGACGTCCACGTGTCCAGGTTGGTTCAGTCATTTACCTGAGGGCAGGTAAATGACAGGAAAAGGGCTGGGTATCGACCTTCAATACTTTTGCGGTAACGACCAAACTACAAGCTGGCTGTCGAACTTTAATACTTTTGTGGTTCTGAGTGTTGAAATATGTGACATTGAAGTTAATGTCACCAGATTCATTGAGCACAATAAGCACGCGGCATGCTGTTTGACCGAGGCGATGCTCATTCTCCAAAAGTGTGTGTCTGTGTGG
Organism: Solea solea; assembly: GCF_958295425.1. NCBI lineage: Eukaryota > Metazoa > Chordata > Actinopteri > Pleuronectiformes > Soleidae > Solea > Solea solea. The sequence goes on from NC_081138.1 coordinate 28,452,165, forward strand.
TGTTTTGAGAGGCTGCAGCTTGTTTGATGAATAATGGTGATGTTGAGATAATCTAAAGTGCAAAAAATAAATATGAGAGCAAAAAGTTTCTCCATGTTTGACTGTAAGATGTTTGGAGCTAGCTAAAGCTAAACAATTTCACCATAATCTATAAAAGGCATTTAGAGCTAGCTAAAACCAAAGAATTTTACCATAATCTGTAAGAAGACTTTTGGGGCTAGCTAAAGCTAAAGAATTTGGGGCTAGCTAAAACTATAGCATTTTACCATAATCTGTAGGAATACTTTTGGGGCTAGATAAAGCTAAAGAATTTGGAGCTAGCTAAAACTATAGCATTTTACCATAATCTGTAAAAAAGACTTTTGGAGCTAGCTAAAACTATAGCATTTTACCATAATCTGTAAGAAGACGTTTGGGGCTAGCTAAAGCTAAAGAATTTGGGGCTAGCTAAAACTATAGCATTTTACCATAATCTGTAGGAATACTTTTGGGGCTAGCTAAAGATAAAGAATTTGGAGCTAGCTAAAACTATAGCATTTTACCATAATCTGTAAAAAAGACTTTTGGAGCTAGCTAAAACTATAGCATTTTACCATAATCTGTAAGAAGACTTTTGGGGCTAGCTAAAGCTAAATAATTTGGAGCTAGCTAAAACTATAGCATTTTACCATAATCTGTAAGAAGACTTTTGGGCCTAGCTAAAGCTAAAGAATTTGGGGCTAGCTAAAACTACAGAATTCGGGGCCAGCCTAAAGTGTTTTTTTTTTCTTACCATAATCTGTAAGAAGACGTTCGAAGCTAGTTAAATCTAAAGAAATGAAGCTAAGTCGAGAAGATCTAAAGTGACGCGACGAGATTAATGATAGTGCACAGAATAAATATGAGAGCAGAACGTTGCTCCGTGTTCAACTGCAAGAAGACGACCATGAAGATGTTTACTGTAACGTGGAATGTAATGTCTTTTTGTTAAAATGGATTTCATAAAATTGGTCAAAGTCCAAAATGTTTAATCAATACCCAGCCCTCATTAGCACCTCTCTTCCACCTAAGCTGATTCTAAAATAAAACTCTTTTAGCCTTGAAAGCTTTCTCCAGTCCACATGCCCTTCAAATGGCACCTGATTCCACATATCAAAGAACAGTAAACCCAACAATTAAAGACCATTCACCCTCTCAATAGTGCTTTTTCTTTTCTTTTCTTTTTTAAACACATAGCTGATGTGTGTCAGGGCAAGATGTTCTTCATTTGACTGAACCATTTCATTCAGCTGGCAGATATTGTGTGTATGATATGTAGAATCATCTTTGGTAAATCTAACGACGCAGTCCCTCCCCCACCCCAACCCCCTTTCTTGTCTCTTTGGTGGCGAGCCCTTCTTCTTCTTCTTCTTCTTATTGGCGCAGTAGAAGTTGCCTGGAAACCACTGATCCAGAGTCAGAGATGTTTGGCCGCTGTGTTTGGGGAGTGTGAGCCTGACACTGGATTAGCAGCCGCTGGCAACGCCTGCCTGTCTCAGTCTCGTGACGGTTAGTGGAGGATGATCTGCACCCTCATCTTCAGTATTTCCCCCAGCTGTCCTGTGAGGTAGTCTTTATCGTGTTGGTCCTCCAGCTCAGCCAGATCCTTCTTCCTGTAGAGGGGCATACTGCTGATCTGAAGGGAGTACGCCCCCGCAGGGAGGGACTTCTTCTTGCTCAGATGCAGGTAGCTGACGCCCTCTCGCTGGTTGATCTTGAAGAAGCCGTCCTCGTTTCCGTAGTCGATGCTGTAGCGCACGTGGTCGCTGAGGGCAGACAAGGCCGGGGTGAACTCCAGGATGTGGTCGCGGCTGCTGAGGTCGGTGATGTTCAGGTGGAGCTGCAGAGTATCGTCAATGTCCACACTGGCCAAGCTTACGGTCTCCTAATGAGAAAAGTAAATAGAAGTGTTTTTTTTCTGCCATTAACCCAGAAAAACAGGTGTAGTGGACATTTAAAACACATAAAAACACATTTTTATGAATGATTGTGGGAAAGCTGCAAATGTATCATCCTCCTGGGATCAATACAAATCTGATTCCAATGTTGGTTTCATTTGTTGATGTCACGTTTCACTTAGGCCTGTTGTGAATTTTAATCCAACATGAATGCCTGCTGCGGTTTCAAAACCCATCTGTCAGTCATTATGTTATTATATATACAAATATCTCCATTATATTACTAATTATCGAATTTAATTGTCCAACACCGAAAAGTATTCAAATTACGGCGTTCTCCAAGCATGAACGTGAGAGGAGACTCAATGCCCCGCCCCAAATTTACAAAAAATTTAAAAAAAATAACAAAATAAAAGATTTTTTGTGTTGTCACATTCCATGACTTTGGTTTTCCTTCCTCAGGAATTCCAACCCCCCCACGGCACTACAATGCTGAACTGTAGATCAGTTAAAGACTTAAAAATCCTGAAAACATGCGTTCATCTCCAACATTTAGCAAAAGAAATGTCTAAAATCACAGCCCCTTCCATCATATTTCAGATTCTGTGAACAAATCTTTTTAATTAACTGATTCTTATGATTCTGTTACACTGAAACCATTGCTTTACAAGTCACTAGTCACTAGTTTGAGTGTGTCGCGTAGAAAACGACGTGACGGGAGGTTTCATGCAGCCTTGCGATGATGGAAAATGATACCAAACAGTGTGGAGTCCAGCCGTGCCGCGCCATGCCGGAATTGTACAGTGGAAAAGCGCCCAAAGTGGTCCGGAACTGGGCCTGAGTAAAATATACAAATGGTAGTGGTGCAGCTACAGCCCGAGACAAACAGATTACCTGCATGTCTTCAGCAGGTTCCTCCAGTGTGGAGTTGGTGCTGCGACGCTGGCGTCCTTTCTTGGGATATCCGTTGATCTTACATTCATAGCAGGCCTCGGGGGACAGAGAATTTTCGTCGTCCTCCTCGCCGCCGTGTCCGTCACTGGGGCTGCCGGCCGTAAATCCAAGGCCTGTGACACAGTGTCTGCACCAAAGACAAAGCCGTCAGCTGACACACAACCGCATCCACACACAGCTTTCACACACACACAAAGACACACACACGTACCCTTGTCCTGCACGGTAGTATCCAGTCGGACACCCGCAGAGGTAGCCGCCGTCTGTGTTGGAGCAGCCGAACTTGCAGGGGTTCTGGGTGGTGGAGCACTCGTTGACGTCACTGCAGCCGCCGTTGGTCTGCTCGTAGTTGAAGCCGGTGGGGCAGAGGCAGCGGAAACTGCCCAGGGTGTTGTGGCACGACGCTCCCCCGCAGATCTGGCTGTTCAGACACTCGTTCTCATCTGGGTCACAGGAAGGGAAAGCAACCAGAGGTCATTCCCCCGTTAAAAGGAGCTTTTTTTGTCGAGTCACGGCTGATGAAAGTAGAATTAAGACACCTACAATTTACAATAAAAAAGTAGTGAGATGAGTCTTAAAAAGTGTATGTTTATGTCAGTACAAGAAGTACTAGAAATGTTCTTTTCCTGAGTCCTATATTTATTCCCAGACCAAACTTTTTTTACATTTTTAAAGTGCTTTTGTTTATGCGTCTCTAAAAAGCCTGTCGATGACAGGCTTATCAGCAATTCTTTGTTTTCTAAAATGAAAACTGAGTCATCTGGATGTAGCAGACATCACGAAAAATGAAAGGTAAAATAGCTCCATTTGTGTTTTTGTTGCAAACACTGAGAACACTGACATGTACGGTTATTTTTAAACATAACAGTCATGTTTCCTTTTCTCATGAACACAGTAAAGTCTTGGGCAAGAGCTGTGAAGGGTTGAAATTCCAGAGCAAAAGAGAGAAAAAAAAAAAAAAAAACATGTTGACCCTGTTTATATTTCAAGAGCGGCTGCAAAGAGGTGAAGGGTGGAGAAGTTGTTTTAAAAACTTTCCAGGTCGGACTTTAGCCCAGAACATAGAGACGAAGTTACACATACCTTGGCAACCGAGTCACCAGGATGCCCCAGAAGGAAAGAATTTTTATATTTGCTGATAAAAAAGAAAGTGGTGTGGTGGATTCTTCACTCACCCACACACTGGTTCCACTGGTAGTGCTGCAGGTAGCCCTGTGGACAGCTGCACCGGTACCCGCCCACCAAGTTCTGACAGCCGTGCTGACACCTGTGGTTACCGTCACACTCGTCCATATCTGTCGGGGGAGCAAATGAGACGACAGTGAAGTGAGACCCTGTTTTCTTTCCCACGACTGAACCGCCAGACACTGAGGTACCAGCTGTGTTCGGACCTTCGCAGGACTGTGCGTTGGGATCCAACGAGAATCCTCGCTGGCAGTCGCAGCTGAAGCTCCCCGGAGTGTTCTGGCAGACGCCGTTGGAGCCGCACAAGTTGGGGTCACTTGCACATTCGTTGTTGTCTGTGCAGAAAGAAGAGAAGAGTTCAGACACGGTCTGATGACCATCATGATAGGGGCCGTCTGGATTTATTTTGATTTTGTGGCTGTAGAATTGTCAAAACTTTCACTTTATTTACTTTCAATATCTGGCAGTGATTAGGAAATTTAGGAAATATGGTACGGAAAAGCTGGTGAATCTTATATGGGATTCCGCAGAAGTCCTGAGGGCTACCGTAATGACTGGTGTATGGGTGCAAGGGTCTATTTCTCTACTTTCTGTAGTTTTCCAGATATCACAAACAGTGACAAACAGAAGGGTTAAAGGTGTATTACGTAAGATGTATATTAAGACATAACATGACAATTTGTCAGGATTTCCTACTTAGGAAACTAGGTAAATTGAAGTATTCCGACACTCAGGGACGATATAATTCTTACACGATTAGTAAGATTTATTCGTGTTGAGCAAGAAAATAAAAGTTCTCCTCTAATCCCACAATCTCCTCCAATTTTTGTGATCAGTGTTTTAATTCAGCACTAGTTTGCTCTGTGCCTAATCAGATTTTGTGGATTGGTATTTCATCACTGGATATGGTGAGAGGTAAGCCACTGAGCTTCGGCTAAGGTTAGACCCTCTTTTCCTCTCATATACATATTCTCTGTGTTTAATTTTGCACTGTTGTCTCACCCTGATCATGTGATAATAATACGTTTAATGTGTATAAAACCAAAACCTAACATTTGGTAATAAGTGCAGACTTTCTATGGGCGGCAAATCACGCTCCCCCTTGTTTTTAACTGTGATTGCAGTGTCTGTTTCAAACACTGGAGGTCAGCATTTTACATATGTATTTTACATTACAGACATTGGTCTCAGTAGAAATGTTGTTTTGGTTTAAATAATCTGCCATTTTTGGAGAACATAATCTCTCACGTTATCGTACGAGGAATTCGTAAACATTTGCGAGTGTGAAAGCTAAATTCTTGACCTTGAGGAATATCAGTGTGACTCAGCGTCCACTCGCTCACGGTAAATGAGCCTTGCGTTGGAATTATTTTGTCAAACAACACGAGCCATGTTTGGTTGTTGTGATTGGAATCTATGCAAATCCAAACACGAGTTGCATAGTTGAAGCTCCGCGGTGACTGAGATCAAAGCGCAGAGAGAGAGAGAGAGCTGTAATTTGTAAGATGTCAGTTGCTGAACGTTGCGATCCAGGATTTTCACAGTTAATTGGGATCGGAAAATGTCTTTAAATGAGTTCCCAGCGTTAGATCTCTCTTTGACGAAATTGTCAACATGTGGGAAATACTGTAGTTCCTTCGAGTGACCGTCTACTTTATTACCTGGCAATCCAAACATGGACTTCAAACAACACTGAATCATTGTCAGTCGGTGTGACGGAGAAACAGAAGCCAAACATGATTACACTGGAAAAGGGGCACGACGCTATGGCAGCATTAAAAGAGCTGATAGAAATGAGGATTAATAATACACCTGGAAGAGTGTTGGGGGCAGTTACTGAGGTATTTGGAGTTTTATGTCATTCCGATGTGTCTCTTATCTCCTATAAAACTTCCACACCTACTCTGTGTCATTTGCCTGTGGCTAAATTGTCTTTTGTCAAACTTAAGGGTTTCCTTGCCCCTGATTTGATGTGAGATCATGAAAGCTGCTTCACGGTCTGGAAAAATAAAAAAAGGTTGCGGTCGTCACACTCCAATGTTCCATAACAAAGCACTGCTAAGCTGCCATGACGACAACCGCACCGGCTTTCATCAGATCACTGTGATATCACCAGGAGTTCATTAAACTCTGAGTGCGAGTTAGACCTCATTCATGACCGTTCTTTAAAAAAGGTTTTTCCATAAACACGACATTCTTGTCAAGAAATGTCTTCATCCAGTTCACGAAGCTGTATATCGCTTAGGCGACAATGTAAAGGTGGGGCTTCTGTTACCCAAAAATAGCATTTTTAGGGCTCCCAAAACATCTGTTCCATATTGGATTAAAAAATAAATAAATAAATAAAAATGATACGATACAAAACTTCTGCAGATTCTCCAAAACATGTTCTCGTGCATACGGGCCCTTAGTCAAAGTTAGACAAACTAAAGAATTTTCCCATAATCTATGAAAAACACTTTTGGGGCTAGCTAAAAGTTAAGCTTTTGGGGCTAGCTTAAAACTAAAGAATTTGGAGCTAGCCAAAACTAAAGAATTTTCCCATAATCTGTAAAAAGATTTTTGGGGCTAGCTAAACTAAAGATTTTGGGGCTAGCTAAAACTAAAGAATTTTCCCATAATCTGTAAAAAGATTTTTGGGGCTAGCTGAAACTAAAGAATTTGGAGCTAGCTAAAACTACAGAATTTTACCATAACCTGTAAAAACTTTTCCATAAACACGGCATTCTTGTCAAGAAATGTTTTCATCAATTTCTTGGAGCTGTATATCGCTTTGTATAGATGACAATGTAAAGGGTGGGGGTTTCTATTTTCCCATTTTTTTGCGGGCTCACAAAACATCTGTTCCATCTTGGATTAAAAAAATAAATAAAAAATGATACGATACAAAACTTTTGCAGATTCTCCAAAACATGTTCTCGTGTGTACGGGCCCTTAGTCAAAGTTAGACAAAGTTCTTTTTTGTGAGCTGGACTGGAAGTCATTGGGGAAGGAGCACATCGCGGAAATGTAGCACATGGCTTTTGGGGGAAAACACAGATGGCCTCATACGTAATTACAAAATACTTGGGTGTGCACTGTATCAATCACTTGCACGTTTTGTATTTACCAATGCACGCCGTGTGATGCTGTGTGAAGCCAGGAGGACATTTGCACGTGAAGCCACCGATGGTGTTGACACACAAGAACTGACAGTTGTGCTGTTTGGTCGAGCACTCGTCCAGATCTGAGGGGAGAGAAAGTGTACAAGATCGAAAAGTAAATTCACAGGAAACACTTAAGCAGCCTGGTGGTTAGTGCAGGGATGTCATGATACTAGAATTTTAAACTTCACACCAATACTCAGTAATATTGAGTATTGGTGACAACACTTTTTTCACTGGTTATCAAATAGAGATGGTAAGGTTTTGCTGCTGCTGTTTGCTCCACCTTTATTAGCTTTAATACTGGAGCTCCAGTATGTATCTTCTACTGCCAAAACACTGCTAATATCACTATTCCCAATCCAGACTACAGGCTTGACTAGGTTCATAGGTTCATATTCTTTTCGTTCTCTTTCAACACTCCTTTCAGTATCTCACTAACTCTCCTGTTTCCCTGTTTTCCAACAGAGTTTGAATGATTTCTTTGTCATATGGAACCCAGAAAATATTCACATTCATATTCATATTCAGGAGCTGATAGGTGCCCTGGATCATGAGTTGAATGTAATGGAAACTTCCTTATATTGAAAACATTACACACTACAGCTTTAAACACTCAAACATGCAAGCTCACATGTTGATATTTTTAAAAAAGCAGTGTAGCAGACACTTGCCAACACTATGGGTTCACTCCACACACACACACACACACACTGCAGACAAAAATAGCCACTCACAGCTGAATAAACTTTAATACATTTCTGCACACACACATATAACCATTGAAGTTGAACAGCACAGTGGTGTCCTGGCCCTCTATGGTTAATGTGTCACATCACATCATGGCCTGGCTTCAACTTGTGGCAAACCACTGAGGTTCAGCCTGCTGCTGCATATAAAGGGAGGGCCTAATTACAAAGCAGCGGCGCCAGCTGTGACAATTAGCTCACCTGCAGCTGCTTCAGTGATCCACTTCCACATCTCCACTGTCTCATGCAGTCGACTGCCGACCACGCCCACCTCCATGAGAGGCTAAAAACACCACTAGACTTCTGCCTTTTACACTTTAAAATTCTTTATATGGACACTTTGGGCTGAAACTTTCCTCTGCACAATCCCAGGTTAGTCCAGTCCCTTAAAGGCTCAACACACAGAGACAAACAACTATTCACTCTTACTGTCACATCTATGGTAAATTTAGAGTTTCCAATTAACCAAATCTGGTTAATCTGTTTTAGTATTTCAGTCAATTTTATTTTGTCATTATAAATCATAGTACCATCTTCTACCGCTTTATCTTCCACCTGAGGGTCGCTGGGGGCGCTGGTGCCAATCCCAGCTGACCTAGGACATAATAGACAAACAACTATCCACACACCTACAATTAATTTAGAGTGTCCAATATTCCTAATCCCTAAATCTGCATGTTTTTGGACTGTGGGAGGAAACCAGAGAACCTGGAGAAAACCCACTACACCGTGTGGCCCAGTCATAGTTCAATGCATTTAAAATACTCAGGGTTCCCACAACTTCATTGACATCAAATTCAAGGACTTTTCAAAGACCTTACAGGACCAATTCCTTTAAATTCAAGGACCGAATGTGTCACTCTGTCCAGGGATTGTCCTTGGGATCTTGGTCAAACGTCATTCACTCTCTTTTGCTGAACATTACACGCAAATTTTTCTGCATGGAATCTCACATTGACGGCAGAGAGAGAGAGAGAGAGAGAGAGAGAGACAGTGGACAGTGTCCACAGCACCCTAAATGTCAACTTAACTTCTTTCTTCTACAAAATTCAAGTGCTTTCAGTGACCCATGTCGATTAAGGGCCTTCAAGGATTTCAATGACCCGTGGGAACCCTGAATACTGGGCTCGCGGCAGTGTATGTACATGCTCTTTTCAGAGTCAAATTCCAGTCCTTCTACAGTCACTGACCTACAAATGAACTGCAAATGAAGCAGACACCGGAAACACGGAGGGGAACTGTGGGGGTGGGGGGGGTTAAGCGATGGTAAATAAAGATGAAGACGGCGCTAAAGACTGAACACTAAAAAACTGAGCACTTTGTTTGGACGAAAACAAACAAACCTGATGAACACACACACACACACACACCAGGTCACAGGCTGCATGCAAAGAGTACACATGCACACACGTGTACACACAATTCAGGACAGAGAGCAGAGCACTGGCACAGGGCCTGGCCCACTCGGCACTAAAGTGGCTGTAACTTGGAAATGCAATCAAGCAAGGAGGAGCATGCCACTGAACCTAAAGGGGAGTTCCAGAATTTGTAGATCAGTTTGGACCGTCATCTGTGACACAGAGGTAAAACATATAGAGCTATGTCCACCTACGGCACAACTTTATCTACCTTAGCCGCCCGCATCATATTCAAATCACTGATGCTAGCCTACAAAGTGCTTCACGGGTCTGCTCCCACCGACTTAAATGCTCTCCTAAAGGCTTAAGTTACCCCTTGACTACTCCGTTCATCAAAGGATTGTCGTCTGGCGTTGCCAACGCCCCGCGCAAGACCATCCAGACTCTTTTCATGTGTCGTTCCACGCTGGTGGAATGACCTACCGAGCGCTACCAGAACAGGGGGGCTTGAAGCTCTTGAAGAACCAGGTCTTCTGTCCTAGCACTATCTCTTTCTGCACTTGGATCTACCTTGGCACTCTCACCCCTCTATCAGTCCACTGGTCCTATCTAGTGGAGTTCTTTCCAAGACTACTTCTATGTAGCTTATTCCTCTTTTGAAGGTCACTTTGGATAAAAGCATCTGCTAAATGCTTTAAATGTTCACCAATAGAGGGGAAATCCTTGAGGAAGTTTACACAGTGGTTTGTCATCCATGGATACATCAAAATCCTAATAAAATTCTCCCTTTGAGGGCATAGAGTCACAGCATCCACAGTAACTCCCCCAAGTTTCCAAAGTGATATGGTCAGACTCAAGTTTGTAAAAGTAAGGTAATATCACATCTTATTCCTAAAGCTTTTTCCTACTTGGTGATAATATGGAGATAAAATGACACTAATATCATGTTAGTTTCAAAGTAATACCACGGAAATGACAATTACCATAGGCTGCTATCTGTGTAATACCTTCAAAGAACATTTATTCTCCCATGCACATTTCATATTGTTAATGCCAAGCTATTATTTGGTGAAATAATATGGTATTACCATAGTATTACTTCCTTATTTAAAAAACAAAAACAAAACAATACCACACTATTATTATAACCATGTTGCAGTTGCTCCACAGGATTACAATGTAGCCACCACCATTGTGTTTCGGCTACCGGAAAAAGTACTGGAAATATTTTTCAACACAATACCCAAGATTCCATTGAATTTCTCTATAGCACACAATAGTAAGAGGTGGCGATTCAGTGTGTCACCTTTGCAGCTCTTTCCATCTTCCTGTAGGATGTAACCGCGGGGGCAGGAGCAGAGGTAGCCTCCCTCTGTGTTCTTACAGATGAAGTTACACGGCTTTGGTGCCTGTATGCACTCGTCCACATCTACAGAGTGAGGGATGGGGGAGAGAGACAAAATGAGTTTGATCCCATAGCCCTGAAATTCCATAAAGGGGGAGATGATGAGACAGACAGACAGACTCGGGCTGCATTCTTCGGAGCAGTGTGTGGGCAGTCCACCCACGACGCTTCAGCCCTTTACTGGACGTCAGGAATGAGAACGGGAGGTCGTGCGTAGTTGGAAAATACTCTGTTAAGTTAAGAGTGCTGGTGGTGGAGCTCTGCCTTACCCACACACAGTGTGCTGGTGATGTCAGTGGTGTAGCCGGGTTTGCAGATGCAGCTGTAGGAGCCCAGAGCGTTGATACACTGACCGTTCTTGCACAAGTTCCCCATGACGCGGCACTCATCGATATCTGGTAAAAAAAAAAAAAAAAAGGGGCGTTTTTATCTCCACAAAGATTTCCTCACAGCATTATGGAAACATTGTTCGATGTCTTGAGCTGTGAAACTGTGTCGTTGCCAAATTTAAAAGCAAATACAGAATTAATCAACATTATCAGCCAAAAACAACAATTAATTACTTTTACAACCACACACACACACACAGAGCGGTTTCCTGTCTGTGTACTCATTACTGCTGACACATTTATGAAGCGTAACAGCTGCTACATTTTCAGCAGCAGCTAATCTGGACAGTTTCCAATCATTGTAGTACGCACACAGAACGTTAACTTACAGAGAAACACATCATCTTGATGGGTCACTGATTAATAAAAGGGGGAAATGATTCTCCCTTTTCACTCCCACTCTGCTCCTTGAACTTCTGTCCTTGCACGATGTAAAGTTTGGCGAGTGGGCAGTGCTAACTTTTTTATTTATTATTTACCGTTGAATGTATTTTGGTTTGATGTCACAGGTTTTACACCAAACACGAGCCGGATCAGGATATACCATTCCAAACTGTGCCATGACGAGCTAAACTATAGCTTTTTGACTTCTCCTGGAAAACAAACTTCAATCTAAAATCTTTTGTAAATCAGACGTTTAAATTCACAGTTAGGTGCTGTTAGATACTGGGTTTTTTTATACAGTATATTTATCTTACTGTATTGTTTTGTATCAGCTACTAGCATTTAACTTGGTTGCTGATGTACTTGCCTGGTTCTTCTTAGTGTTTTGTTGTCTTTACCATGCTGCTCTTAACTCGTTTGAATTTAAGGTGAGATATAAATCTTCTATATATGTTTTTTCAAGTTTTTCAAAAGGCAAGTTAGTAAAACCAATAGAAACCAGCAGCTGTCAGACCAGTTGGAGAAAATCTAACAGCTAACGCTGTGTTCCATTTAAGTCAGAACTCGGAAGTCAGAACTCGGAGTGACATCACCCCTGGGTTCTCCACGTTCCAGTTGAGAAGTCGGAAACCCTGTACATGATATTTTGCAACGTGTCCATGTTTTTGTAACACGATGGAAGTGTTATAAAAGTGTAGGACTGCGACGATTATTGGTTTGGATTATGAAAGTAATCGTTAGTTGCATCTCTATTTAAGTGCAATAAAGGTTTTTTAAGGTGTCTTGGACTGGTGCTGTTCCTCCCAGTTTCTTCTTCCTTGCCTGTGCCTCATGACTTCAGAAAATTTCCGAGTTCCAACTATAAATGGAATGGAATAAACTCAAGTGTGTACCTCTGCCATCAGTGGTGTAACCAGGTCCCAGAGGACACATCCTCTTGTACTGTGTGGTCCCAGGGAGGGGGCAGAGCTCACAGTTGGTGCCCCAGCCTCTGCCCCCGTAACAGCAACACTCTGACTTGGTCACCATGTTCCGGTTACTGGAGCTCATCTGACACAGAGTGGTCAGAACCTCAGTGAAACAGAAGCCTTCACGGTTATCTGGAGGGTGGGATACACAAGAGACAAGAGCAGTTGGTATGACAGAAGAGAGGAGGCGGCGGGGGAGGGGAGGGAAGGAAAGTAGACCAGACCAGACCAAACCAAACCACCCAGACAGGTCCAGACGATACCAGATAACCCACACTGTTCTATCACAACTGTCTGTGAGAAGGAAGATAGATGCAGTGCTTACAAAGAGCTCTTCTCACCCAGTTCAGCACATCACGTCTATAAAGGAGTATATTTAGCAAAGGGAGGGTGTTTTCGAAAGGATTTCCTTCTCCTCATATCTTAACAATGAAAGGCACCTGTTTTTTAACAAGACTGTCACTGAAGGGGTAATTTCCCACTGTGATTAAAAAGGACTGTTTCACCACCACATTTAAATTCCAGAGTCAAACATCTATCTAATCGCCCCCTGCTGATTAATTGATAAGTAATTACCAAATCAGTCTGCGATTTCTACGACCCTGAAGTGTATGACCTAGTTTTCTCTCACACACACGTAACAAAGAGAGAGAAGCAGAAAATACAGTGGTGTCTTCTGTTTATGGAACCTTTAATGAAGTGTTACTTCCAGGAAACTTAATTGGAGCTGCACGGTGAAGGGAACAGCAGCAGCTGTGATTGAATGTGCAGGCAAGTGGTCAAAACAGCTGGTCAGGAAGCACTCGATGGCTCTTTAGGGAGCGTGCGTTTTCAATATCACACAATCGCAGTCACAATCTGAACTGGTATTAATTCTTGTGTTTTATTTATGCTGTAATAATATAGAATTCCTTTATACTACCATGAAATGTAGCTCATAACAAAAGTTCGTTTTCAAATATTGAATGTAGAAAGATAATAAAAGTGATCAAATTTGTGGTCTTGTTTCTTTCAACCGGACTTTAAATATGAAGCTGCTTTCCGGAAACAGAAAAACCCCCACAGTAACACAGAGATTTATTGATATACAGTGTATGGTACGTACCAATACATTCAGTCTGCGTGGGGTTGGCGATGAATCCTTGGTCACATCTGCAACGGAAGCTTCCTACTGTGTTCTCACAGCGGCCGTTCTTACACACACCTGGTTTGGCCGTGCACTCGTTCAGATCTGAAACATAAACACACACACACATCAATCTACATAAAAGCCTTATTCTAAGACTACAAACAACATTTTAAAGCAATTATACACTAATACAAACATATGTAAGCATAATATGCTACATTTTTTTTAGTAATTAACCCTCCTAAACTTCACATAATTGACATCTTTGAAAAATCTTTAAGCCTGTGAGAAGAACTGATCCAGTTCTATAAAAGCATATGAAGTATATGATGTAATTAATCATTTAATTTTGCTTGTTTGTTGCATTTTACCCAACAAAAGACAGCCCATTGACAAGTGGAAAGGGAACTTGGCTTGTAACCAAATAGTTGCCAGTTCGAGTTCACACCAGCCCCATTGCTCCTAAGTCTAGGAAGGTTTCTAGTAGAAGATTAAGTTAAATGCAGAGAAGAAATTTCCCCTGTGAGACTGATAATGGACTAATGTATTTATTTAGTTAAAGTTAAATATTCAAAAGTATGGGGTTCTGATTGCTACTGTTCTGTGAAAATATTCAGCGCACAAACATTCAACCTCCAAATTTCATTACAGTGACAGTTTTCTTTTCTCGTCGGAACTTGTCATTATGATTTAAAAACTGATCTATAACAGAGTATATACTGGTGTTAAAAACAACAACACCATCTGCGTTTACACTGGTCTCGTGTAAGACTTGCTCTCACTCTTGTTATTCTCTTGGCCATCGGAAAGAAAAAAACAAAATAAATTGACAATTTAATTTATGAGTAAGTAATTGCGTTATCCCGTATCCAAAACAAAGAGGAAAATAGGTTTCACACAGAATCAATCATGGTTTATTATGACACAACACAATGCTGTTGACAGTGTATGAGTAACACTGACTCGCAACCAGGACAATAAAGTTTGTGTCGCACAAAATGGATGGAAAATTAAGAGCATAGGGGTTTTATGACTGCACACGACTCTTACCCATGCAACCCTCTCCACTGGGCAGCCGCGTGTATCCAGGGGCACAGATGCACATGTACGTGCCGATCAGATTCTTGCAGGTCATGCCTCTGCCGGCACAGTCGTCGACGCCGTCCTCACACTCGTTCTGATCTGGAGAGACAAACGGCACACGGTGGGTGAGAGGTCGCGCGAGTGTGAGGGAAATAAATGTGTATGGTGCCGCGGTTAGTGATGTAACGCAGGGCAGTTTAATCTAACCGCTGAGCACTAATGGCCATGTAGCGGGAGAGTTGGTGGTCTGTTTGGAGCTCAGATGTAAACAGTGAAGCTATAGACACTGACATGTCCCTCCTGTCTCGGGCGCTTCCCACCAAATACGCCCGTTGCCATGGCGCCTGCGCTATCTGTGAGTGCGGAGGTGTAAATAGTGACTCGGCCTGTTAAGGTTTACAGAGAGTGTTTAGAGTTGGTCCCAGACGGAGAACCCTTGAGCGTCTCACAGAGGCAGTGTGTTATGTAACTGTGAGGATGGGTTCCAGCGAGTCGCTCCACGAGGGACTTAAGTTTATTTATGACCAACACTTCCCAGTAAATGGACCATGACTGAGGAAAAGAAAAACCCCAGAGTGTCTGAGTGAGTCATTTTTTTCAGCTGTGGCACCTTTGCACATCCTCTTGTCCTCACGCAGGACGTAGCCCGTCGGACATTTACACTCGTACGAGCCCACCACGTTCACACAGCGGAAGGCACACAGCAGAGGGTTCTGGGCGCATTCGTTGATGTCTGGAAGAGAAGGTACAACAGTGGTATAACAACACGGTGACTAGTGTGTAATGCAGGGGTCACCAACCTTTTTGAGACCGAGAGCTACCTGAAGGGTAGAGAATAATATGGAGGGCTACCATATTAACATTTTATGCAATTGACCATTTAAATGATGAATATTATGCATTCAATTGCATACACATTAATTCCAGTGCTTACTCCTAATGATTATCACAGTTTTTATAAACAATATCAGGACATTTTACTCAGTGATCATTTGGATACATGCAAGTGAGGTGAAGTGAAATGAGCCCACGGGCACCTCGTTGGCTGCTCGCGGGCTACCAAGTGCCCGCGGGCACCACGTTGGTGACCCCTGGTGTAATGTAATAGGGATGTGGCTTTAAAGCAGGGGCCTCAAACTCAAAATGACCTGAAGGGCCAGTGAACTTTGAGTCTGGTCAGGAGGGGGCCTGGGGGGTCAAGTGAAAGGAGTCCAACAGTTTGGGAAAATGTAACTGTTCAGTGAATTGATACTAATATTGATATTACATATTCATTTTCAGGATGATATTGCACACCATTTCAAAGTAAAGTAGTGTTTGTTTTGATTTGTAGTTTGCAAAAATGAATCTGTAAATAACAAAAACAGACAGAAATAAACTCACTCAATCTGTTGGCCAACAGTGAGTTAGAGAACCCCCGTTAGAAAATATAACCAAAACTACTTGTTTCAAGCAAAATGATCTGCCAGTGCAGCAAGAAAAAGGCACTTTTTTTCAAATACCTTGAAACAAGTCAAATTATCTCAAGTATCTTCAGCCTTAATAAGTAAATAAGTACAAAAAAATGATGTGATTAGATAAATACACTAAATTCAAGTCAATTACACGAGTACTTATTTTTATTTTTTGCAGTGACATCACAGTAAAAAAGAAAAAAGAATTTCAATTGTTGGGATGATACAGTTCTGGTGATTTATTTTGAAGTGCCACAAGGGGGAGCCTACATCATCTTTCCAGGAGAGGTTAATTAATTGGGCCAATTTGATTTTAAAAATTCAGCATGACCAATGATTCATTTATTAGCGTATTATGTGACTTACAAACTGTCACTAAAGCTTTATCTATTCATACAAAGATTAAGTTTACACATTGTTTGTATTTCAAATAAATTGAAGTTCGCTGGCGTGCAGACACAAAGACGGATCGCTGACCATGAATGTTGTTCAAACGTTTATTTTGCACATCGTTTGTTGTGATTAATAATGGTCTTGTTTTAGTATACTATCATTGTCATTTTGGTCAGAATAAATGTAAAATGATATTCATATTGCCCATAAACTTTTAATAAAATACCTCCCGCCCCCTCTCAATGGCCCTTTGACCAAAGCTCCGCCCCCAAATACAGAAAGCTTTTTGTAACTTTAGTGACATGTTTTTTTGTAACATTCACTATTGTCTGTAACAGACAGCTTTGCCCATTTACATTTTCATAATAAAAACATAATAATTAAAGCATATTTAGCACAGGAAATTGTTCCTACCTTCACAGGTCATCATTGCCCCAGGCTCAAAGCCGTCATCACACGCACACTCGAACCCACCGATGACGTTTGTGCATGTGCCGTTGCCACAGGGATTTCCAATTTCACACTCATTCGTGTCTGTGTTGGAGAGAGTTACACAAAAAAATCATAGCCGTGTTTAAATAAAAACATAAGAGGAACGAGGAGACGTGCAGAAATAGCACAGCCGTGAGACAAAAAACGAACCTTCGCATCGAACTCCACTAATATCCAGGCGGTATCCCATGGGACATTCACAGCGGAAAGAGCCGTCTGTGTTGATGCACTGGCCGTTAACACAGGGGTCATTGACACACTCGTCGATATCTGGAATAGGAAACATCAACAATGGGATAATTACATTCCGAAACTACTACACAGATGCACCCACAGATGGGTCGTGGGAGTTTGTTTTTTTTGGGGTTCCCCGAACAATTTCGCAGAATTTTTCCAACGTTTAAATGTATAGGTTTCAAATAACATGCATAAACATTTGGAAATTATTTATTTATCAATTCTGGAATCCACTAATCCGTTTTTTCACAGGATCTTTTATGTTAAAATTTTAAGACATTGTTTGCATTCAAACATTCTTTCAATTAAGAGAGGGAAAAGGTAATTTACTAGGATTATTTATGAATTGTTATATATTGTTTGAAACTATCAAACAAATATTATTATTATGGAACAAGCTCAATGATGAAATGAAATTGTGTCTCTTTTGGGGTTCAAAAAAAGTTTGAAATGAAAAATAAGTATTAATGAATTTGTGTATTTTCTCTACATTTCTGATTTTCTCTTTTTTTTCCTTTTCAGCCTATTCCTTTTTCGGTTATTGGCATAACCGTGTGTTAAATTATTTCACTTTATTTTTACTTTTTATATGAATGTTACCGAAATAAAGATATTCAAAATGATATTAAATTAAAATTATGATAAAATAATCATCTATTTCTCCCACAATGGTGAAATTAGACAGTGACATATAAGGCGTTACAAATATAGCTACATTAGTCGCTCAATATGCTTTAAATTTAATCTGAATTTGATTTATATTGTGATTTGGGTCACAATAGTCTTCAAAAAGTGGGTCCCATAATATAAACTGGTTTAGAAGATACACTATACAATATATTTAAATTACAGTATAATAAGTTTTAATACATATTTTAAAACATCTTTTATTGTTTTCTGTCCATAAAGAGATGTAAAACCTCAATTAACTGGTTCCTTTAACTTTAACAGAGGCAAATCAATCTTGATTTGTCTGACATTTATCGCGATAATCATCACTATTGACTGTTTAGGAAATGTTGTATTTGGTCATATCGTCCAGCCCGGTTTTTGGGAAATTGCCGTCTACATATGATAAATGTGATGCGAGGTAAAATGTCCTCATGAACTGTATTTAACATTTATCTGCAGAGCTGGCAGGAGAAGTTCTGGAAGACTTTTTGTGGACATGTTCCTCCTCATAAATGCCTGTTCTTCAGTGCATATCTGAAAGCAGTTTCACACTCATACCTTTAGGGTGGTCATCTATCCCCTGCAGATAGCCCTCATTGGGGCAGAGATTACGATAACCCACTGAAAGTCATGAAAATAAAAACATTAGATGAATCATTTTGTGTGTGTTTCCCTACACACTGTACTGTACAGTATCTGTGTGAGTGAGAGTAGGAGTGTGTACCTTCTCCTTTGCTGGGGCAGATTTCACAGGGGTCTCCCCAGCCTTGACCTGGCATTACAGTGCAGCAGCACGCTGCCTTGGAGGTGTTCTGAGGCTTTGGAGCCAGGCAGCGGCCACTATCAAACTTGGTGTAGCAGTAGTTCACACGGATATCTAAAGGAAACACACACACACACAGTGTGAGGATGAAAGTAGATAGAGTGACAGATCAAATACTTAACGTATCCTAATCATCCAAGCACAAAACAGCAACTCTACACATGAACACAGGGTCAAGGAGACTGTCCTGACCTCTGACCTCTTTCCGACCATGCTTTGAAAACCCTAGAGATGGTTGTGCGTGACAACTTCAGTAGATCTCGGCCTGTGTGGCAACAACGACCATGCTATGTTCAAAAAAAGTCACTGAAATCACGTTTTCCTCCACATTGTCTACATGTTTAAATGTAGTAAATGTTAAAAAGACAACATAGTGAGGATAAAATTAAGAGTTAAAATAGTTTTACTACACTGCAGTTGCATATTATCACTTGGTTTTATCAAATGTATTCAAAACTGTAGATAATTGAACAAAAACAACAGATTATTGTCCTCCACATTAGCTGTTTAAGAACAAGGCCATTCTTAATACAACTGTAAATGATAGATAAATGAATCAGGGAAGCTTTATTTTGTTTGCACTTCCACTACCCAGCCCACAGCAGAATATAAAGCAAAGTTGTGCAGAGAATTTGTTTTAGTATTAATCATGTGTCTTTGTGCTATTGTATTTGCATATTCGGAATAAACAGTACAAATAAAAAAACAAAAAACAAGACAGATGTTCCACTAAAAGCCAGACTAGCTCTTAAATCTATTTTGAAAAAAATCAACACTCTGTTTTGTGTGATCTAACTGTAGTGACATATGAAGCTATTATAATACAGTTATATCCAGAATAACACATTTGATTTTTATCTGTAGATACAGGAAATTGGGCAAAAACTACAACAGTAAGACAGTTTTAAATTAAAGTGGTGGAGAATCTAGACGCACTGACTCTTCTCGCTGATCAGTCTTTGCCAGTTCCTCTCTCTCTGTCTCTCTGCTTCTGAAGACTCTTATTCCTCCTGGACGACGCAGGCACTTACTTGTAATAAGAAGCATATGGTTGTGCTCTTAAGTTTGCACTGGCCTTCACTGAACTCAACACAAATAAGCTTTCTTACCACTGTATATCACACACACACACACACACAGAGACAAAGGATCACATGCACCCGGGTGCCGCGAGGAGCCGAACGTCACCACCGAGTGCCATGTTACTTTTTCCTCCATGAAGCTGATTTGTCAGCCTTTCCTCAAAAGAGATTTATGGTGCTTTGTGCACAGCTGTTATGCAAGTGTGTGTTTGTGAGAGTATGTGTGTGTGTGAGTGGATTCACATGTGCATCCGCACATGCAGATGTCATTCTTACTTTGCAGTTACTATCTGAAACACAGCACATAATGACAGAGTTGTGCAGATAAGAACGCTGTGTAATTTATTTGAATCAGTGGCAGAATTTGAGACATTTAATAATATAATGATATGTATATATATATATATATACATATTTATATGAAATAATATTAGAAGTCGACAATGAAACATGTATTGTCACTTTTTAACTTTCTCCAAAGTGAAATACAACTTTTTTTTTATTCAAAACTTACTTCATTTGCTAGTTATTTAGTTACATCTCTCATGTGTCGTCCTAAAACAGAGATTATTTATGTAACGTCCTGTTTCATGTACGTAATATTTAGTTTTGACATTATTTTTTTGCCTCAAATATGTGAGTGCAAAAACAAAATGCACATTGGAGAGAACATAAGTGTGGATATTTAATGAAATGAATAAGATATTTTTGTATTACCTATTGTAATTATTAAGCTGTTGTATGTTTTACTAAATAGAAGAATTAAGAGTCACAGGAGAGGACATGTTTGGGACCTTGAGCTCCTGCTCCTTGATATTTTGCACATTTCCTTTATTGTTATGTTGTCCGTCTGTCCATCAGTGTTGTACTGTTGTGACCCCGTGCCTCAATGTGATAAATTGTATAAATAAAGGTTAAATAAAACAAAATAAAGAAATAAAGAAATAAAGAAAACACATATCAGCAAAAATAAAATCTGCATCATATATCGTGTGTCAGCTGCACTGATTTCTCCATAGAAAAACCCCAAACTGGTCGACCTCTAAGTATATTTTAATATAACAATAATATAACCGTTTACTAAATTCATCGTCAACTGTTTTGGTCATCGATTATTTGAATATTTTCTGGTTCGGGAAAACACCGATCAACATTTTCCCGGCCTTTTTCTGATCTTTTGTGGATTAAACAAAGAAATAATCTAATGTTGACAGCCTAGTATTTTCCATTTTCATCATAACTAATGTAAAATATTGTGTAATAAGTGCGATTCCAGCTGTGGACAGACGGCGCATATACTTCCCTTCATTCCATCTACCGTACATACTCTATGTCTTATTCCCGTGTTGACTTTTGTGTGTCACTGTTATTATAGAGCGTCGTCACGGCCAAATGTGACTTGTAATTTGTTTTCTTACAAAGCAGCGAGC
Organism: Solea solea; assembly: GCF_958295425.1. NCBI lineage: Eukaryota > Metazoa > Chordata > Actinopteri > Pleuronectiformes > Soleidae > Solea > Solea solea. The sequence goes on from NC_081138.1 coordinate 28,473,411, forward strand.
GGCCTCACTCATTCATCGCTCGCTCCTCTTAGACTGGAGGGAGCTGCAGCCAAGCCCAGCAGACACTGAGTGAGCAGCAGCAGAGACGACGCCCCCGGTCAGATCAGCAGCCTATCACAGGGAACGACACACAGAGACAAGCATGCATTCACGCTCACATACCCTATGGGCAATTTAGAGACCTCCAATTAAACCGAAGCCCAATCTGCATGTCTTTGGACCGGAGTACAAACGTACGAGGAGAAAAGCCACACAGACCGAGAAAACCTTCTCGCCGTGAGGCACCAGTGCTAACCACCTTCTTGTCAATACAATGGAGCTGGTATGTAGCACAAACACAGAATGTTTCAGACAAAAAAGTCCCCTTTTCTTACACTCAAAAAACGACTATAAAGAAGACACGCAATTCAATGCACTTAGGGCTGTTTTGCAGCTACAGCCTTGGACACAAACAACACCATAGCTCTGTATTGAGCATGATTGTCGGCTTCAGCTCTGAGTTCTGTTTTCCGCCGACGCTGACCGATCACAGGTCAGATGAGATGGAGAGGGTCTGATTCGCTGTTCTTCTAAACTAAGACGGACATAAATGTTAAATTATTTGTTATCAATCGGTAAATGTGACCCTTCAAGGTCGAATCCACACCGATCCTTGATATTAATGAAGTGGTGCTTTCTGTTGTTAGCAGCAGGGATGTGCAGCACTAATACATATATAATAATAAATAGTATAAAGACATTTTATCCGTGTATGAAATTGTGTGTATTTTCCTTATTTATTATCTGTAAAGTGTATTTGGGCACCTTTAAAAGCACTACTTCAATTAAATAATAACATTATTTGTCGGATAATCCCTACTAGTGAACTTTCATCCCTAGAAACAACTGCAAAGTAAGCCAAGAAAACAAAAAAGAGAGTTGGAAATTAAAGGCAATAAAACTTCAGTGTCAGTTTGCGTAAAGCTGCTCAAAGATGGAGGGATTGCCTCAGAACTGAGGTTATCTGCTTGAGGTCATCTGGTGGGAGGAGCTCAGGACCGAGGGCCACAATCCCAAACACTGTTTGTCTCTAATGATCCAGGATTCTTAGAAATGTGATAAGACAAACCATACTCCTCTAATGACGAAGGAGTGGCTATTTGGGGAAAAAAACAACAACATTTTTAACAAATCAAGACTTTTCTCAGTGGGACAGGGTTAATATTTTTCTAAAAAAACTCTCTTTTATCGCCCGCGTTGCTCGCTCTCCACCCAGCTCCTCCTGTTTACCCCCCCCCCCCCCGACCCTCGGGGCTCTTCTGACACCAGGGGAGAAAAGTAAAGCCCAAACAGCACAACTGCACTGCCTCACACTGAAGTGATGATGTCATCACTTCAGTGTTTGGAAGGGGGAACACCCTAACAGAGGGCTCAGCATGCACCCACCCAAGCCGGAGACACACACACATCGAGTATATACATAAACACACGCACACACACAACACACACACAAGTCAGGGAATGGAAAAGTGATTTGTTCAGAGCTACACTTGGCCTTGTTGAGGAGGAGAAAGCACCAGCAGCAGCAGAACCACCCTGAACACAGAGTGCTATCATGAAAGAGCAGAACGAGTCTGACGCCACTGACTCTCTGTGGAGTCACTTACTCGATTCAGGACCTGTACGCACGAGAATGAGTTTAGGAGAATCCGCAGTCGGCTTTTTAATCCACATTCTGGGAGCCCTAAAACTTCAAGAAGTTTGGAAATCGGGGATTGAAAAGAAAAACCCTCAAAATGCCACCCTTGCTTTCTTGTGAACACAACCAATATGCAACGTGTGAGGAAACGATGATGTCATAGCCCCACCTCTCTCGTGCCCTAGCTCTTACATACGCTGACACCATCTCCATCGTCAGCTTCTTACAGCGCCGCACGCAGGCCTGGCATTGTGTACTTGGCTTACATGTTTATATGAGTCTTTTGGGGTTTTGTCTCTTGAAATGATGCTGTGCTTACTTTTTAAGAACAAAAAAGAAAAAGATCGTTAAAAAAGGGAAAGTTTCTGTGTGAATAAGGCCTTATAGCCACTCATTTTATATCTTAGTGAGGACACAGCATAGAAATAATGCATTCCCTAGCCCCTTATCCTAACCTCAACCATCACAACTAAGCGTAACCCTAACCAGAACCCTAACTCTCTAACTCTAAACCTAATTCTAACCCTAACCCTAAAACCCAAGTCTTAAAATAAACATAGACAGTACTTTTTTTTACGGTGGAGACAGAAAGTGAGGTGCAGCCAACTTGTCCTCAGTGTCCCCACTTCCTGTGGGTTATAGGTTTCTTGGTTTCTCACATAAATGTATGTACACACACACACACACACACACACATGCTACACAATTACCTAAACATCTGCGTCCGGAAGCAGAGAGCTGGAAACCTTCAGGACACAAGCAGATGAAGCTTCCCTCGGTGTTCGAGCAGGTTCCAAATGTACAGATCTCAGGCGACTGGGAGCATTCGTCAATATCTGACACACACACACACACACAAAGAGGAGTTAGATTAGCATCAGTATTAACAGACTGACATATTTCCTAAACAGGTCATTCAGTTCTAATGTGTACCATCAGAGGGCCATTCTTCAGTGATTCATCCAGAACCTATTTTTCCTTGAACTACTGTTTCAAGGCTTCACGGATGAAGTCACGCCAGCACATCATGGCCTATCAAAAATGTGATAAAACATAAAACACGGCGTAATCTAACTAATGGGTGGCTGCATGGAGGCGGTCACCGCCGATGACCAGCTGCTGCTGCTGCTGCTGCTGCTGCTGTTGAGAAATGAGCGAATTTACTTCGCTGCTTCCAGGAACGAGCACAAAGCAGGAATGTGTTGAAATCCGCTGAATATCTCTTCATCAGCTCACTGTGTAAACAACCCAAGTGTTCTGGCTTGAACCCACTCCCATGTGTTAAAGGGAAAAGAGGGGTGGTTCTGTTGGAGAGGGGCAACTGAGAAGAAGGAGATGGCGACAAAGTGGTCGCTTCTGTAGTATCTGACCATCAACTCATCACCGCCTGACAAAAACGACAATTCTCTTTTTGCGATTATGGAATTAGCCCCACAGAGCATTTTGGCTGCTTTTTTCCATTCCATCAAATGAAGTCAAATCAATTTAATATAAACAAGAATCTTCTATGTAGGTTAAATGTTGGCTCAAAGCAAATCAGAGATAGACACATTTCAGCTAAACTTATTTGTTATAACTGTTGAACAGTGTTATGTGTGCTGTTTTATATGTGTTTTTATTGTGTTGCATTGTCATGCATTTTTTTGTAATAGAATGAAATAGAATATAATTTTATCAAAATAGGGCTAGCTAGCTAGCTACCTAGCTTGGACACAAGCGACTGCCTAGCTACCTAGCTAGCTAGGCAGTCGCTTGTGTCCAAGCAGTGGATCCATATCAGATCCTTTAGCTGATTATAGCTATTGCTAGTTTGCAACTCTTGTCCTTAGTTGGGCTTTTACATTAACCTTATAATGATCAAACATGTTAAAACTACACTAAAACACCAAACTACATGCTAAAATGACATAACACATTACGTAGCTAGGCACTGGAGTTGCAAATTAGCAATTGCTATGAAAAAAATATAGAATGTCAAATTTACTCATGGATGCACATATTGTATTCAATTACCTTTTTTAATTTTTTAATTTTTCATTATTCCTGATATAAAAAGGAGTATCTTTCAGCTGCTTTACCTTCACACGTTTCCTCGTGGAGATAGTAGCCAGGTGGACAGATACACCGGTAGGAGCCGTCCAGATTCAGGCAAGTTCCTGCACCACACGTGCCTGGATGCACTGCACATTCATTAATATCTGAGGAATGAAGGAGATACACTATATGAGGATATGCACCCTTTTAAAGAGCAAACACAGTATATAATACTAAAGATAAACATAACTAAACCTTGAAATCATTGTGTCATGTCCTTACCTACACACACTCGGCCATCCAAAGACAGTTCATAGCCGTCGTGGCACACGCAGAAGAAAGTGCCCAGTGTGTTCATACACTGCCCGTGTCGACACAGGCCCCTCTGCGTCGAACACTCGTCGACATCTGGTCAACACACAAAACACGACAATATAAAGGCCATAAAAGACCAGTGCTTTTAGAGCAGCTCTGATACCAGAGCTCAATTCTCTGCTTATTTTTTCTACAGATTTCCCAGAAAATCTTCAAAGAACCAGGTCAATCAACTACAGCACAATCTGTGACCATGAAACTGATTTCGGAGCTCAGAAAAATGACAAAAGTACATTTCAAGCACACCTCTTGAAATCAATAGCGTTAATAAACTGTAACACTGTAATACATTGTAGTTTGTGTCTTGTATGCATTTACATGGACAGAATATTGTCCTTGCAACGTGTTACAAAGGGAAATCATGGCTGCTCTGTGGTTAACACAATAACATGATTCCCCCACTTTTGTGTTTGTCGCTACCCAACCCATACCAGAAACCAAATTTGTTCTATAAATGTGCAAAGTGCAGCTACTTCCTGTCAAACCAGGCAAAATCCTCCTGTCCAAATTTAAAGAAAATAATGTCATATTTAATTGTAGTCGCTATTCTAACACACATATACCCCAACATTAGGGGTTGGGGTATAAAGATCAGGTCGTGACAGTGGTAAAAACTGATTTTACTAATCAGAAACATTGTAATTGCATCTGAGGATTGTCACAACCCTCAGATTGTGGGTAGTGCTTTGCCTTGACATCATGAATATAAAATGTTACCCTTAAAACACACAGTCAGTACGGGAGCATACAGCAAAATCTCTCCTTCCAAAATCTTTAGAATCCATAGATGTGTACGCACCTATGCAGTCACCGTTGTGTGAGTTCTGAAAGCCGGGGTAACAGAGACAATTGTAGGAGCCCACGGTGTTCTTGCAGGTCCCGTTTCCACAGGGCTGCCGCTCACACTCGTCCACGTCTGAAACCAGGCAAAAACACGATCACAATTCTACTTTAAATCTACTTGATCACATGACTTGAGTAAAACTGGGGAGACTGAGGGACCTGAAAGGAAACAACGAAGCTTACCGACACACATCGACTGGTCCCGTGTTGTTTTGAAGCCGTTGGGGCAGATGCAGCGATAGCTGCCCAGTGTGTCGATGCACTGACCGGGATTACACACAGCAGGGTTCTCATTGCATTCGTTTCGGTCTGAGCAAAGAGGAGAAACAGCTTTGTGAGAATCAGAATGAAACTACACAAGTTAGGTCCACACAAAATCATCTGCTGTGTACAGGAGATGGCGACATCATCATTGGAAATCTAATGCCACTAGCTTGCTTTGGTTTGGTTTGATGTTGGGCCTGTAAAACACCCCTGCATGAAATGTACAGTCCCACTAATTTGGCAACAGTCAGAACAGTATTTTTGGCTCTAACACTTTAACACCTAAGCCTCAAAATGTCCGTCTGGACTTTTTGATTTTCTTTTTCTTATTTTAACCATAAAACGGCCAGAAATGTCCTGTGAGTAAGTGCTTTTGCCCAGTTTTCCAGAATAACTTTCAATATCTGGCAGTAATTTACAATTTACTTAGGTTACAATCGTGTATTATCAATTTAAGAAGGAGAAAAACAAAAAGTTTTATTTGAAAACAAAAGAAAACACCAGATTTTACAAACAGTATAAAACATATTTTAAATAAAATATTTTGAGTTTTTGTCTCAATGTCCAAAAACAGGCCAAAAAAATGGAAACTATGAACGGGCGTTTTTCCCACTTTTTCCCTTTCTGGCAACAAAGACGCCAGTTTCTTGCAACAGCACGAATGAAATGACTGTAATAACCACATGTTGGCTTTCACGGTCATCTTCTCAGCTTTCAGAAACCGTTGGAAGTTTTCCGATAGCACGTCGCTTAATTACAGTAATGTGTGATACATAGACACATGCTGATATTCTTGCATTACCAGCCAATAATCTTACTACATGCTTAAGACATTTTTGTCATTTTTAAGACAGATATACGGCAAGTACACAATAGACTTTTCAACCAAACTCCACCTAACTTCACCTGAAGACTGAATGATTAAGGTTTTTCTCCACTTTTGTCTATTTTTAACTTATAATAATTAATCACAGGAGTAACTTAAGCTTAAGTGAAAAATATAAGGTAGTTCTGCACTTAAATATTATGCTGGCAAATCTAAAATCTGTAGAGATTCAAACCATCTCTCACATGACTCTATAAAATCTGACTCGTGTTGACGGCATGTGAAATAGTAATTAAATGTCGATACGTGACAATGACAACTTCACTATTCAGATAATTACTATGGGTAGCCAGCCACAAACAATCACTAATAGGACTGGGAAAACATTGTTATTTAATTAAAGTTAAAAAAAAATAAATGATCACATGTTAATTCACATTGTGCTTTGCAGCAACATTAAAAACAAAGTTAAACCAGTGTAATTATTCCATCATCTCCACAGTCACAGCCTCACTCACGCAGGAGTCTGACCTTGTTTTGTTCGTAGGATTGACATAAAAAGCGTGGAGAAAAACAGGATGTTGATTTAACATTTACTTATTGGTGAGGACTTGCCAGACTGACAGCGACATGCTTCAGATATACTGCAGCACATGTTCAACAGCTTGACACATGCTACACATTTACTCTTCCTTAATAACAAGCCCACCATGAAGATCCGACCCCCCCCCCCCCACCACCTCCGCCTCAACTGTCACTGTGCTGTCTTCACTGCTTCATCTTTGGAAGATGCTGAAAATATAGGAGTTTGAGACAAAAGGTGCTAAAAACACTGAAGTCTCTGTAGCTGTCTGTCCACTTGTCTCACATAAGACAGAAGCGCCATAGATTGTAAAACCTTCGTTCTAGCCCTAAACTATTTACAGTCCAGCTCCTCTAAAAAGTCTGTTGTTTCCATTTAATAAAATGTATATTTTATCATAATACACAGCAGTGATTCCTAGATTTGCATGTATATATTTCATATAACATGCATGAAATGAAATCCAAATTAATTTACACTACTTAACATATTTTGGAAATTATTCGTTTACCAATTTAAAATAATATTAGATGTTACAGTTATGGCTGTGAATTTGTCGCTAAACACATTTGCTCTTGTCATGGTTTACTCTATGATATGGGTTTGTCATCTATAAAAAGTGGTTCCCCATATAGGACGTTTTTGGAAACACTCATATACGGAGCACCGCAAGGCTCTGTTCTTGATCCTCTACTTTTCTTTGTTTATATTATACATCTAAGCCAAATTATTCACTTAAGGAGGCAATTTTCACTGCTATGCTGATGATGAGCTGCTAACTTTCCATTGAATGTATGATATTATAAAAAGTAAGATCTAGAGCTGCTTTACATGTAAAGCGCCATCATTTATGTTAGGATTTGGTGCTACATCAATAAAAAATGTGACTTTTAGAAAGAAGATGTCTAAGTTGGCATAACTAGCCCCATCCTGTTCCATCCTGTAATACAGCTTTGTACCTAAAGAGGCGTTAATGAGTCGTAGTGTGAAAGCATTATAGCACTATTAAGTAGAGTAGGCATCCAAGAGAAGTTAGAGCCTTTCTCAGTGTTGTCTTTTGGCTGTTTCCTCGAATATTTCCTCCAATCCAGCTCAATGTTTCCCTGTTTTTGCGGTTCCTAATCCATATTAAGGTAATTATTCAGTAACCCCCCCCTGCACAGCCTTACCTAGACATTGTCCAGTGGGAGTGAAGCGATATCCGGCTTTACACTCGCATCGGTAGCTTCCCGGCATGTTCAGACAGGCTGCGTTCTGCTGGCAAACGGGTCCGTTCTGACATTCGTCAATATCTAACAACGACAGGGGCAGACACGTTCAAAGAGATTTACAAAGAATGTAAAAAAGAAAAAAAGGATTAACACGAGTCAGGAGGAATTCACAGCATGTTGCGCTCACCAACACCTCCAAGCCTTACCTTCACAAATCAGCAGCTTGTCATTGTAGATAAATCCCATGGGGCACTCGCACCTGAAGCTGCCAATCAGGTTGATGCAGACTCCATTCTCACAGACTCCTGGGATTTCCCGGCACTCATCGATATCTATCACACAAGGGAAAAAGCACAGGATTAGACCAATACAATCTTTCCTTAATTTCAATTAATGACATGCTGAGTCTGGAAAAACTCTAAGATGTGTTCTGTTTGCTGAGGATATCAATATTTTCTTCTGCGAGGAGAATTTATAGGTGCTTGAGTATGAAAAATATTAAATATTATGTTCATTTTATCAAAGAAGAGACTAAATGACCTCCACAGTTGGGCAGATCAGTATCGGTTAAATCACTGTAGATAATTAACTGTTCACTTAATTTAATAAATCCACAGTGAAATAGGGGTAGGAGTTTATAGGCATATACTTGGATCTTTGTTTGTCCATTCTTTTACATGTATACTGATGGTTTTCTGTGTTTTCTACGTTCTAAATACATGAATTAATTCAATACAAATCAACCACTGTAGGCCACATAATCTCACCTGTGACTCGTCCTGTTGTGATGTCAATGTAATATCCTGGTACCTCGCTGCCACACAGCTCTGCAAAGTCATCTGTGTGACGGAAAAAGACAACACACACAGTTTATTCTTTCATTTTCTGACCTTTCCAACACAAAGAGTATGTGTTGTAGTTGTGCGATTGTGTGTGTGTGTGTGAGAGCGCACCAGTGCTGGGCACGGGACACTGTTCACATGGCTTGTTCCATGCACGGCCAATATTGTAGGAGCAGCAGCACATCTTTTTGGTCATGTTGAAGGTCAGCTCGCCGTCGCACGTCCTGTTTTTAGAGTAAAAGTTTCTGTAGCAGTAGCTTTTCCTCATGTCTGTGTGTGAGAGACAGAAGGTTAATGGACAAATCTCAGCACATGATATGTTTTTTGCTCTCACAGCCCTGTAAGACGTACCCATGCAGTTGTTCCCGCCGTTGACCTGCATGTAGTCCACAGGACAAATGCAGGTGTAGTTCCCGATGGTGTTGTAACACTTGCCTGGGCCACAGATACCTGGTCTATCACACTCATTGATGTCTGCACATGCAGAGAGATGAAGGGAAAGAAAGAAAGAAAGAAAGAACATCATTATTTGAACTGAAGAACAAGTATCTACAAAGCATTATGGTCCACATCTTGATAGATAGATGGTGAGCTGCTGTGTGAGAAGATCAGTCCGGTGTTAAATGAAATGTACGGACAGGCAAAGGGGTGAAAATTCTTGAATGGATCTCACAGGGTGAATGGATCCTTGGAAGGGAGACTGCGCGAGGAGATCTACCCACATTTGGGATGTGAAGGACACACAACTATGTGCAGATTCTTGGACAGAAAATGCAACTATGCTTGGTTGGGATGACAGTATTTCACAACCAACGACATTAGACAGTACTGCCACTCCTTCATAACATTGGTTATCACAGGTTTTATACCAAGTACCACCTGAGAAAAAAAAACCTGAGATCTGGAAGTAACACCATTATCGGCAACGTTAAAACACGATTAGGTGACTCTAATTATTATTATTTATTTTATGTTTGTCAAAATTCCTCAGCTCCACTCCGATCACATACCCTGGTATACACAGTAGAACAGTATTTCTATAGATGAAACATTACATTGTATTGTCAGGTAACGTTTGCATTATTAGGTGGAGCCAGACACAAGGTAACACTTCACAGGTAGCTGTTTACTGCGTCTTCTATTTACATCCGTTTAATAGCATTCCTTACTTCGAAACATGAAATTATTTCTCTAACAACATTACCAACACATGGCATTTGTTCCGTTTGACCCGGCTAACAGCTGGACCGACGATTAACTAGATACATAGTGAATGTGCAGTCCTGGACTTCACAGAGATGACACCCGACTTTGTTCATCTGGCCAACAAACACATGCTAATTAAAATGCCGCCAGCCACATGTCATTGTCTAACCATCTGCCCCCACCTCTTCTCTTCTCTCCTCTCTGTTCCCATTTCTCTTTTCTTAACTCCATTCTTATTTACCCCCCCCCCCCCCACACACCCCAAACCCACCCATCCAAGTCTCTCCCTCCCTTTTGTCATCTCTGCCCTGTCGACAGGAGACTCAGTGTACTTCCCCGAGGAAAGGGCTGACCACATCTGAGCCTCGCTCCTCTGGACAGAGTTATGTGTTCAGAAGTCTCATCAACATCGCCGCGCTCTGCTGCTTTAGCAACGGAGCGTACACATGTTGAGCTAAAATGAACTGCAGAGTTGTCAATGGGACAAAGAGTTCAATATTTCTTTGTCTCGGAGCTTCTCATTTTCCATGTGTTGCCACTGAACGAAGGCCCTCGACTGCTGGACTCAATTTCCTTCCCGGTGAAAAAGATCCCACGGCAACAACGAGAGAGGACCGAGGACCGGGTCACTGGTGGGGCTACAGTGGAAATCCACGTGTGTCTACATACCTTCGCAGACTCTGGTGTCTGGGTTGAGGGCAAAGCCTCGAGGGCATTCGCAGTGGAAGCTGCCGAAGGTGTTGATGCACCGTCCGCCCTGGCATACGCCTGGCAATTCTTGGCACTCATTGATGTCTGCCGAAGACACAAAAGGGGACGTTCAAAACACTGGCATTGACAATTTAAGTAACTGTGGACGGGGCGACCGCACACAAACACAAACACGTGACGGCATGCGGTTTTTCCTGACCTTCCAAGTTGACAGTGATTGGGTTCGGTCTGAAACCTTCTCCTCCAGGACACAGTGTCTTGTACTCAGCTGTAACACAACACAAAGTCACATTAACCAACAGCCGTGGAGAGTCTGGTCAGTGAGCTGTTTCCTGTCTCTCTCTGTTCTGCCTTTTTTCCCCCGATGAGCTAGTTCACAACTCTAGGAGTTATCCACAGAGCCCAGTGGACCGGACATGGCTGCAGCTTCTCAGAGGCAAGCATTTCCTTGAGCTGAGTCATTCCCTGTAATGTTTTGAACCATCTGTTGGTAATTTCCAAGTGAGCTGCACAGAGCTGTCTCATCTTCACCAGTGACAACAATTACAGCAAACGCATACTCTTTGCATGAGCATGCAGCGTCTCACATGTATGTTGGCAGAGCGGCGAGTTAATTGGACATGGTTTACATTTTGGTGTATTGTTCGTGATTTTTCCACCTTATTTATAGTTTCATAGGTAATAAAAAACAGTTAAACCTCTCAAGGGCAACAGGTGCCAAATGAAATAAAATACACTAATAGATGGATTTTACAGGGTTGTTGATCAGAACCAGACACTCTTTTCAGATTTTTGCCAGTGAGTCACATTCAAATCTAGTTTTTCAGCTACTTTAAGGCACAGAGTCTTTGATTCTTTCTACTTATTCACAGATGGAGGGCCGTGTGAAACCAAACTCTGCTACTTAAGCAGAAAAAACCTTGTCACGAACAAGAAAACACATAACAAAGTTTGCGTTTTATTATCCATTTTGTATTTTAGTATATTGTTTTCTCAATTTTTATTATTATGCAATCTGACTCTCATTTGTAAATGTTTTTGTTTTCAATGGTAATAACGTTTCATTTTGTATTGTTTTGCCTGACAGTTTTCCCTGTTAATATCATCATTTCAACTAATGTCTAACTCAGAGATGTCAAACTGGTGGGCCGCAGGCCACATGTGGACCAAGACCTCCTCTTTCTTTAAACACAGCCCATGTGGCCGAGGCACAGCTGCCAGAGAGGTGAAATAAATACAGACAGAATATAATGCTAAGCAATATTTTTATAATAGTAATAGTAAGACATTTGGTAGTAATTACCATTTTATTAAATGCATTTCATTCAACATTAAATTACCTATATACATATATAAGCTTGTTTGATCTTTTAATTGTAGTTGTCCATGTTATTATTCACATTATTCTAGATTTATTTCTCTGTTTTTGATGTTAATAGCTTAATTTTGCATCATAAGTATATTTTTTTTGTGAAGTATATTTCATTCCGTATCAAAACAAACTTTTACTTTCAAATTCTGTGAAATGCCACGATGAATATCTTAATTGTGATATCATGACGGAATATTTTGTCATAATTTTAAGATCATATTGCCCACCCACCCACTAAAACTGTTGTTTGTTTTTTCCTTTTCACTTTAACTGGCCCCTTCTGACCAGACTAGACGCTCATTGGCCCCAAGGTTATTTGAGTTTGACACCCCTGGTCTAACTAATTGCTGTAAGTCTTGTGGGTTCACTACTATGATTTCCTTTTCTGTTCTTTTCAGTCATGATGGATAAATAGGGGGAATACACAGTTAAATCCTGGCTCCTTTCTCATATTTATATGTTATTTTCTTGTGTTGTTTCAGTGTAAATGACAGTATAAACAAACATGTAAAATTTAAAAACACACGCATACTCTGTATGGCCTAACCCAGCCCCGAAAACAATTTCAAGCCACAAAACAATAAATTATATTACAGTTAGAGCTCGACTGCTTACGGTACGTGTGCACGTACATGTCGTGTTTGCACATCTGTCCCATTGCACGTTGAGGCTGGTAGGCCATACATTTACAACAACACCAATAATAACCTGCTGAAGGTCAGTATCGACCAGCCAGGTGGTGTGTTATGTCACCTCAAAGCCTCCGGTGAATCAGAAAGTCAAACATGAATAGTCCACACACAGCAGTGTGAGTAATGATAGAGAGGGATGACTCACTTGTGTTGACGAACGGGCACGATTCACACGGATTTCCCCAGCCTTGGCCCAGCGAGCAGCAGCAGGAAGCCTTCGAAACACCCACTCCGATCTCGTTGGAGCAGTCGAAGCTCTCCGACGCGTCTCCGCGGGAACGGACGTCCAGGAAGCAGCTTCCGGAACGCGTGTCTGTCAAAACACAAACACAGGTATTAGGTATACATAATCTGTACACATAAAGACCATGCTTCAAACCTGGTGTTAACATCCACCCGGAGTGATTCGATCACGTCCTAATCACTAAATTCAGGTCTGAATGCTCCCAATTTTGTTCCGATTGCCTTCTAAGATTTAATCACATGAACCAACTTTGGAGGTGGCTTGAGGACGCATGTGGCCACATTCCTGAGCATGTGTGATAGATATCATTGCTTTGGATTTATTAGAGAGTGTCTGCTTAGCCTCTGACCCTTGGTATTTCTTTGTTTTGCACTGTTTTGTTTTGGATAGGTCAAAATATCGATTTGGTGATATATATCGACGTCCTTCCTCGTGCAATAGGAAAATAGTTACGCCACATCAAATATCGATATATTAAATAACTAATTAATGAGCTCTAAAATAAACGAAGAAGAGGGAGTTTACAGTGGGATAGGTGCAGAGAAAACTATGTTAAAAGATGCCTTATCCACATTTAATACATGAACTTAATGCACTTTGTTCTCTATGTTGTGAAAAACAGAGAAATCCTGCAATTTAACTTTCCACAACATTTTGTTTTCGCTTTTGTAACGCTATATGATCAGGATATTATTGTTATTGTGGACCATGTATCGCATATTGTTTCGTATCGTGAGGTACCCTGCGATTCCCACACCTAATCTACGTTGATTTATTTGTAGCCACCAGTGATGGGGACGAGTCCGAGTCAAGACCGAGTCTTTGAAGGGTCGAGATCGAGTCGAGATTGAATAAAGACCGAGTCGAGACCGAGTCGAGACCGAGTCTTTGAGGAAGCAAGTCCGAGTCGAGGCGGAGTCCTTTAGGAGTCGAGACCGAGTCGAGACCAAGACCATAAAAACATGTCAGTTTTCATATTCATGATTTAGTATCACCCCAGTTAATAATGCGTTGGTCTCGAGGACCCGGTCTGAAATTACGAGTCCTTCTCCTCCCACTGTGGTCCGAGTCCGAGTCAAGACAGAGTCTTTGAAGGAACAAGTCCGAGACGAGTCCGCAAGACAGAAATCGGTCTCGAGACCGGTCTACATCACTGGTAGCCACTGCCTCACTGAGCCTCAATCAAAATCTCTTTTACAAGAGGGTCCCAGCCAAGTGCATACTCTATAACAGTGTTACAGATAAAGAAAATGACAGATACAGAAAACAGTAAAACAAAAGTCAACTGTAATATAATATTCATTAAAAAAAAGTGTTTCTAATTTCCATTTTCTAAATAGCTAAAAATCTTATTTCATGTTACGGCAGCGCAAGCTTTGTCTTTCTTTTTCTCTCTCTCACTGTCACAGATGTGCACACACATACACACACACAAACACCATGATCAGACACATCTGTGCAGTTATAAAAAAACCTCATTCGTTCTGGCGGGCAGACATGATGTCAGTGTGTGAATAAATTAAGGCCATGGGAAGCCAGATCTGATCTCATGTGGTCAAAGGAGATGCATTTTCATGTCAGGTGTGAACAGTCGCACTTGGCGCTACCCACCTGTGATTAGATCACTGAGGAAGGACGTTAATAACCAGGTATAAATACTAGTATTATACTATTATTGATCAATAAGAATAGAAGTCTACACAGAGAACTTGTTCAGTCTCACCTACACAGCCCACCCGAGTGGGGTTCAGTTCAAAGTCTGCGGGGCAGTTACAGTGGTAACTTCCAGGGATGTTGACACATATTCCATTAATGCATATCGTCGGGTCTGCACATTCATTGACGTCTGAAAAAGAAGGAACGAAATCAGTCACCACAATGTCTTCATCTCAGCAAGAATTCAGGTCAAAATCTGTTTTGATACCACTTAGAATAACATTTAGGGAAATAAATGAATAAAATAAATGACTTTAACACTCAGTAGTGGGCATGAAGCAAAACTGACATGACTCCATCAGCACTTTACTGTCCTAACATCACAGTCACACCAGTCGACCGTGATATTAGACACACACATTTAAAAATGCTACATTAAAAAGTATTTAGGAGCAGATCACATGCCTGAAAACACATGAAAGACTTATTAAAAAAATGTGTGGAAGACGCCAGAGGTGTTTTTAACCGGAGCACTCAAGGGTCGCACTCGTGTTGTGTTTTTGTCGTTACCAGGAAACCACAACTTGAAGGCTGCTGAGATGACCGTAATAAAATCAACACGTTAAACAAAAGAAGACAGTGGATTATCAGCACCACATTTTCCTTCAGAGCAGTCTGTCTGTGTGTGTGTGTGTGTGTGTGTATCCTCTCCTTCATCAAGTTTATTTATTTCAGAGTCAACGAAGACCAGTTTGACTTGCTCGTTTGGCCTGAACACAGGCTGAAAATCAGGTGCACTGCAAAGTGCCTCTGATTCACAACTATATAGAAAATACTGTATTTGTATGAACAAACTAACAACTACGAATACGAAGTGCGAAGAACCTATTGTTCCTGTTGAGACGATTATTTTTCTCTGGCACTCATTTTTCAGGGGGTTAACGAGCATAAAAACCCTTGAAATTTGGCATGGAGGTCGGTCGGCGAAAAATGCTATAGTGGCATAGGGCTCTGTAGCGCCCCCAGAGGTCGGGTCATGGTCAGACAAAAGTTGACAGATCGAGACGAAATTTGGTGATTGTGTCAGGCTTAGTCCAACGTTTCTTGAGGAATTTTCTGGGAATATTTGATGCGAGAGAAAGTGGCCAAAAATTGCGTTAAATGCAGATTTTTTTCTGTTGTGTCTAAGTCGCACATTGTTTTTTCCGATTATAACCAAATTACAGTTAGGTAGACAAGTTGCTCTCATGATTACAAACAAATTCCTTATGTACTTCCATTAGCTCCGCCTACCTGGAAGTCGGCCATTTTGGAAAAACAAAAATGGCTAGTCTACGCATTTGAACGAACTTTCCTAGCACGTTTGAGCTAGCTGCGTCAAACTCGGTCCATATGTTCTAGACAAGTTAATGATTTAAAGTTTTCAAAGGATTTTCTCTACGTCAAAAATGTGCGGCCTCAGCATTAAAATGGCAGGAAAACTGCTTTAACATTCACTTGAGTGAGGTTGGGGCGAGGGCCCTTTCATCACTGTGACTCCTACGAGCGGTCCTAGTTTAAACTGTTGCCAGACAAATGTATGACCTTGTTGACAAAGATTTTAAGATTTAATTTTAATACTTTTATGACCCTCATCTCCTCACGGCTGTTGCCCCGATCAAATCACCAGGGCTTGAAGGCAGAGCAGAGCATCACTGGGGCAGCATTCCCTCGTCTCACCTGTGCAGTTGCCTCCACTCCTGTCGAGTTCATAACCGAGGGTGCATTCACATCTGAAAAGTCCTGGCATGTTGCGGCAGCGTCCATTGACACAGATGTCAGCAAAGGTACACTCGTCTATGTCTGTGAAAGATGAAAGGGTGGAAGGGAGGGAGGGAGAGAACGAAAGACAAAAAGAAAGAGAGAGAGAGACAGAGAGAGGGAAACCCAGCTGTGAGGGATTAGTGGATCATGGGATCATGGTGGAAAATTGGCAGCCAGCAATGAGAAGTGAAGGCTACTCACCTCTGCTACAAAAAATGACAGTTCTGGGGCAAAAGAAAATGCTCAGAAATATCCAACCAGACACACACACACGTACACACAATCAGAGCTGCGGCCAAGTTTATAAAATGGTGCTCTTTCACACCATTAGACTCTGCACAAGTCGTTTGTGTCCAGGCCTGCATGAGCAGAGACAGGGAGGACTGGACACCGATTATTTCAGGAGGTTTTGACACATCAGCACAACGAGGTCAACAGGCTCATTCCACTGAATCCAGCAATGTCTTATCACAGGAAGTGCGGTTCACGCTCAGCTGCTACAAGTCATAAGTGTGTTCATAAAAATGTCAGCCTGACAGTAACAAGTTTAAGACTGCATGTAATCTTACATCACCTCTGTAATTTATTCTGTTTTACTCTGTTTATGTAAATGCATTCAATCATTTATTTGCACAGGGGAAGCGGCTGCAGAGAGGAAGCTCTCTTTTCAAGAAATGCAACACCACTATTGAAACATCCGTGGAAGATTATTTTTAGAAGGTCGGCTATTTGCCTAAGACTCAGACAGAGCTTTCGTTAATGTGTTCAACAGTAAAGGTAAATTGCGGGGCAGCCCGTGGCCAAGAGGAAAGGAATTGGGCTTAGCCGTTCAAATCCCGTAGTTTAAGCAAGAGCCTTGCTCTACAGAGGCCACCATCTTGTTCCACCATGTTCCTACATGGTGTTTTGAAAAAGTGGTTTTAAAGTGACAACCAGTGGTTCTCTTCTATTCTATTTAGGGCTGCAACTAACGATTATTTTTATAATCCCTTAATCTGTTGATTATTTTCTCGACTGATCGAGTACTTGTTTGGTCCATCCGTAAAAAAAAAACTACCCTGGAAATGATTCATTCTTTTATTGATTTATTTGTTAAATGTAGCAAAGAAACCAGAAAATATTCAAAATGAAGAAGCTGAAAAATCAGAAAACACCAAAACCGATTATCAAATAGTTAACTATTATTTAGTAATCGATTAAGGATCCATTAAACGAATAATTGTTGCAGCCCTAATTCAATTCTATTCTATTCTATTCTAAATGAATGATAAATAAAAAGCATCATCCGTCCATCCATCCATCTTCTACCGCTTTATCCACCACATGAAGGCACTGGGCCAATCTCAGCTGACATAAGGCGATAGGCGGGGTACACCCTGGACAGTTCACTAGTCCATCATAGAGCCAAAGACAAACAACCATCCACCCTCACACATGAAAACTGTGACTTTCCCATCAAAATGGCTGCCCATTCAGAGGAACCTGGACGGTGTTGTGATGCCTTACCTTCACAGGCCTTGCCGTCAGAAGTGGGGATGAAGCCCATGTCACACTCACAGCGGAAACCTCCCGGCAGGTTCAGACAGTGGCCGTTGTCACACAGGTTGCCGTTCTCGGCGCACTCGTCGCTGTCTGTATCGGTGACCACATGCCGAAACATCAGTCCATGAATACATGTGCATTGTTATAAAAAGGCTAACGTGTGGTGGTGGACGTGGTTTGGTTCGTGATGTGTGACCTGAACAGAAGAATCCATCGCCGGAGAACCCCTCCTTGCACGCACAGCGATACGAGCCCAAGGTGTTGACGCAGTCGGCGTTGTTGTTGCACATGTGCGTCCCGTTGGAGCACTCATCAAGGTCTGAAATAGGGGTAAAGATCAATGCTACTTTTTCATGACTGACAGCAATAGCACATCTACAGATGTATCATCTAGATTTTTACAAAATAACATTTGTCTCTTTGACCTTTTTCTTTTCTTTTTAATCTTAAAACAAAGCTGACATGATATGCTGATGATCACATTCTATGTGGTATTTAGGGTTCTTGCCCTCAGTTGGGGACAGTGTGTCCTGGGCATTAAAAGTGGCTCTGAAATATAATAGTTTCATTTAAAAAAAAAAAAAAAAAAAAAATAAAAGCAAAATAAAAAGTAAAAATATAATCATTAAAAACCATCTTTATATGCAAAATGCAAAGCTTTTACATTTTAAAAACAAAAAGTCTTAAAAAAAATAGAAAATATTTTTCTGCTGTGAATATTTCAAAAAAAAGTCTGAAGAAGGTGTGGAACTGAAATATTTGGTGTGTATTTGCAGTGTCTCTTCATCTCGTCTCAGGCTGTTGCTCATCTTCGGTCCGATTCCGTCAACCTGAGGTAACCCATGAGGACATCGTGGGCCAGATAAAACTGGTTTGTGGGCCGTATGTTGCCCATGTGTGTCCTAATGGCTTGCTTTTATTGTTTTGTTATTTTGACAAGCATCCATCTATGATGTGATTTATTTATTTTTTTTATAAATATTATTGTTGCTGTAAATTATGTGTGCTGTCCTTGTGTTGCTCTGACCTGCAGATGTGAATGAGCTCGAAGCTCTACTGTAATCTGGTACAGTGCATCAAATGGTAACGCATATGTTTTAACTGTACACTGTCTCTTTAAAGTAAAATAAATACAAAAGTGAATAAATAAATGAGGATTTATCTCAGTAGAAAGGCAGATTGTCCATGTGGAATTTGGACATTTATTGATTGTCCAGACCCAATTTGAAGAGCGACGTGCCATGATTTGACCTCGCATCAATGCTAAACATGTTGACTTTGATCTAATAATGATTCGATGATTTTCTGACCACATTTTTGACAAAATATAGTTTAAATTGGTGTCGTTTATGTTTGCATTTCCTTACCTGTGCATTTGAGGCCGTCGCCAACCCATCCCGGAGCACACTGGCATTTGAAGCTTCCAGCTGTGTTGGTGCAGGTAGCATGTCTGTCACAGTTGTGGGCTCCAATCTCACATTCATTGATATCTGACCAAAGAAAAGAAACAAAACAAATAAAAAAATCATCACTATCATGTGAGGAAGCAAAAGAGGAAGTGCTCTGATGGTCTGATGACTTGGGTCAGAATTCTCCCCTGTGAGATTCTTGGCACTGTGGAGGGAGTTGATGCTCGGTTTAAATTGTGTAAAGGCAGCAGCTGAATGTGGCTGAAACAAAGTCCTTCTGGCTCATTGTCGTAATCCATGCACATGAGCTTCTCATGATCTCTGATACTAAACAACCTTCCTGTGAAGGTTTAACGAGCAGACGCCGAATCTGTGTCCACAGAACTATAAAAAAGGCCACTCAGGTCCTTTTTTTTGCTATCGTCTATGACCAAACTCGCATTTCTGAGGTTATTTTAGGCAAAGACTTCAACCTCTCACTTACAGACACTACACCGCTCATATGAGGCGTTTGACTTTCATTTAATGCATGTTTTCGTTTTCTCACCACCACAGCTGTCACATTTGGACATTTGATCTTTTCCAAATACATTTTACAAGAATGCAATGTGGTCATGTGCAAAGTCTGTAAATAAACATTCCTTTACTGCTAGACCATAGCGAAGAACGTACAATCACTGGCCACTTTATTAGGTACACTTGTCCAACTGCTTGGTAACACCAATATCTAATCAGCCAATCACATGGCAGCAGCAAGTCGACCCTGCTGAAGGGATTTTGAACGTGGCATGGTAGTTTTGTGCCAGGCGGTGCTGGAGTATTTCAGAATCTGCTGATCCACTGGGATTTTCACGCTCAACCATCTCCAGGGGTTTACAGACAAAGGTCCAAAATAGAGAAAATACCCAGTGAGCTGCAGTTTTCTGGGGCAAAAAAATGCCACGTTGATGCCAGCGGGCCAGAGAGGAATTCACCAGATTGATTGAAGATGATGGGAAGGCAACAGCAACTTGCGACGGTAACTCAATTAACCACGCGTTGATGTTGTTGACATATGTTCTGGTTTGAAAAGTGGAGCCCAAGATGTAAGACAGAAGTAGCACCTACTATTCACTTATTTATAACACCAGCAAACATGTTCCTAAGGAGTTAAAGGTCTTTATCTCTAGCTTCTAGTATATTCTCCAATAGAACATGTCCTCAATTGCATCACTTATGTTCCCATTTAGAGAAAAATAGACGATAAAGCACAGCACATATGAGTGGACACCAGTGGGATTAACAGCATCTGTTCTGAATGCACAAGATCTTCTGAATCATGAAGAAAATGGGCTACAGCAGCTGGAGCCTACACCAGCCACTTTATTAGGTACAGAGGAAACCTAATAAAGTGGCTGGTGCAGTGTGTGAGGTATTAGCAGAGAATGTTGCTTATTTAACGTGTGTTAATCTATTGTATGTTGTCCTGGATACTAATAGTAACAAACCAAATTAGTTGCTAATAAAACCTGCCCTGCCCTACACTGTTGGGTGTAACCAGTAAGAATCTCCACAAAGCAGCCGGTGTCGATACGACGCCGTTAAAGCGACTCTGGCTCTGCAGTTCCTCGAGTGGTCCTGACGTGATCAACAACATGGCACAATGGGGGGAAAAAAGAGAAGCCTGTATGCAGCTCAGCTACAACAATGGAGACTGCTAATCTGAGCTGAAACAACCCTTGTGAAACCTTGGCGAACACAATATCTGGCCACGAGCCTGAGAAGTGAATAATACAGCTTTGAGACAAGTGTGTGTATGCTTGTGTGCGTGCACGCGCGCGTGCGTGAGTGTACATAAAGGGAAGCCATGCTATGAACTCGATCAAGATGTTAAGACTTATCAACCAATGAGACACGCTCCTCTCTGTGTGTCTGTCTTTGTGAGGGTAGTAATTCAAAACAGTGTCAATTAGAGATCAGAGCTGCTGGTTTACAGTCTTCCTGAAGAGAGGGTACGGTGTATTTATACTGCACTTGATGAGTGGGTTAATATGAGGGCTGGCGGCAAACAAATCTCCCTGGATTACACATGGAATTAAAGATCATTTCCCCCAAAGCCTTTGATGATGGAGCACAACAAACACACATCACACATTTTCATGGGGAAATGTAAAATGCAAACAGGGTTTGTTTGCATGCGAGAAACGTGTCCGCGGCCACAGCTGGTGTCAAAGAGGTTTGACTTAAGTCGGCTGATGTTTGACAGATGAAAGACCAAAAAAATAGGGTTGAATAAAAAAAGGGCTTGCAGAGAATTACACATCTGCCGCCAGGAGCGGGGACACGTCTATAGACTGTAGACTGTGTATAAAAAGTGGAAGTAGTCTAACATTTGCAAAACAAACTCGCCTTGAAGCCTCGAGAAGTCAGTGTTTAAACCAGACATTCCTCCAACTGTGCACCTACTGGATAAACAGTTGCCAATCACACTGGTGTCCACTGTTAATACTGTCCACTGTTGTCCTCTGAAACTTGACATCATGTTCAATTAAAGAAGACATGAAACTTGCAATTAAGTCCTGCAGAAAATGGTCGCTAACCATTCAAAGAGTTCCTTTTCTACCATCTTTCCTATTTTGATACAAGCAGAATAATGAAAATTAGCAGTCGCCTACTTGATCAATCAATCGTTTGTTATTTGTTTTTTATAAAAAACACATTTTCTGATTTCAGCTCACATTGTTAGTTTCCCCGTTTCTTCCGTGACTATAAACCGAATATAGTGAATATTTTTGAGGACGTTTTTCATCATTTGCTCAATTAGCAAATATTGTTTTGTTTTTTTGTTCTATTTTTATGTGCAAATAAACAACCACAGCACATGTGGCAACAAGTGACACAACAACCCCATAAAATGTTACATAAGATTAATCAACTAGCACAAGAACAGAAGACTCATATTAGCGACAATGTAGCACTAGATTATGTTCAAGTGAAACTGACTGTATTTTCAGTTCCACTGTAATACCAAACTAAAACGTTCTTACATTAAATACTGACTAAAGTAAACTTCTGGTCAGTACAAGGCCAACAATGAAGTCAAAGGTGCGTTTTACTGCTGTGAAACTCTATTATTTCTTGTTTTCTAAACACGCAACAGTCCTTTTTTTATCTCTTAGCCTTGACATTTAAGAAAAAGGATAATTATTCCAACAGGATTAAGCCTTTACTTTGATCCCCTCTTTAAAGTTAAGAGTCTTGTAAACTGCAGCAGTGCATCCCCACCCAGTCCTAACTTTCCGATGAACGCAAAGACACAAAACGACTAAGCGTGAATAAACATAAATACCCTCTCCCAGGCCCTGAGTTTATACTATTGTGGTATAAAAGATATTCTTGTGGGTGCTTCATCAAGAGCTGGAGCTTCAGTCAAAAATTAACACCAACACACACTTGAGTCCAAGCATACCACTGTGGTCACAAGGGCCAATTTGACAATGAATATATTTGAAGGGGATCTTTTCCAAAAAGAGTAGCAGGATTTTGTTCACTTGTCTATAATGACACATGCCGCCTGCCTGAGAGGAATTAGCATCTTGATTCCCAGGAATTCTGGGGCTGAAACTCAAAACCTGTGAATCCGAACTGGCCGCTTTACTGCAACTCAAGCTTTCTCAAAACAAGGAAAATTCTGTACGGACATTTTAATGGGATTAGAATGAGAAAAGGTTCCGAGTGTGCGTACGTGTGCGTGTGGCTGAGACAAACCTGTTTATTTGTGTCTGAGGGGAAGACATGCTGCTGCTGACCCTGTGTCTCTGACTCATTTCAATCACCGGGACAAGGCCAGAAAAGATCACTGCCTAAACTCTTAACTAGCCTTCCACCCCTAATTTTTAAGTGGCCTTATAAATCAGACCTCGCGCCGGCTGGACAAGAAGCGAGTCCAAACTAGCAAAGGACTCTAGCAGACGGACAGACTGCATATTTATGTGTTCTGGAGACAGTACAGGTGATGACGTGCATGCAGAACTCTTCCAACCATCACGTAATGTTTAACTGACCCTAATGAAAGAGCAACAAAAGAATAAACAAAGGTGCAACGTGACGCGTACATTGAACGGAAAGACGGTGATCTCACTGCTCCTGCTGCTGTTCCCGCTGGTGCGTGTGCGTGTGTGTGCGTGCGTGCGTTTGAATGCGAGTGTGTTTGTGAGTGAGCGTGTTTCTCATCAAGTGAGACAGGAGCTCTTGACCGAGGGTGAGTAATGTCAGAGCTTCTGCTGGTTAGCCTGACATCCCCCCCCCCCCGCATCCTCTCATTTCTGACCTCTCTCTCTTCTGTTTGCATTCAACAAAACCACACACACACACATACACACACATACACAAACATTCTTACCCACAACAAAATGTCCTGTCAGTGAAGGAACGTGGATGGGAGTGAAAGGAGGGTGAGTCAGTGGTTAAGGACACATTTTTGTTAAAAAACACCTTTGCTTTGAGGACATTTGACATTGTGAGGACATTTGAGCAGGTCCTCACAACTTCAAATGCCTCTTTAAGGGTTAAGACTCCATTACATTAAATAGAATTTTATGAAATTCTAAAATTAACAACGGCTTACAAGAGGACCAGCAGTCCAGTACTTTAATTCAAATTCAACAGACCCCCCCCCCGACTTTTTGACACTATAAGATTAGCAGGTATATTTTGGATTTTTGAACCCAAATGAACCCACAAAAAAAGGTGATTGATTCTTATTGAAAGTGGTTGGTCTGCACTGTGGTTTTCTAACATTATGATCACGTAGACATTTTTTTATCACTGCCAAAAAAAAATTAAAAAAATTAAATTAAATAAAAATCAGCTTGTATCCATTGACAATGTTAGACAGTAACTAGACAGTAACTAATGATAATAAAAATGTATATGATAAATAACTAAATACACATGGTAGTCGAGTTACATTGTACTAGGATCTGGGCGATAAATAGATTTTATTGATTCTGAGGACTTGTTTTTCTCTTTAACTTCCACCACTGACGCTCCCCTTGGGCTCCTGTAGTTAAAATAAGTTGCCCCGGCGATTGCGACATTGTTTGAAGTCAGAAGAAGAAGAAGAATGCTTGCTGAAAAGTGATGTGTTTGTTGTTGTTTACAGTGGTAGGGCCTGCTATCTTTCAAACAAGCTTGTTTTGATGTTTTTGTTGCACTTCGATCTGGAGGAATTTATTTATTTTTTTTCAAATCCCACACAGGCAACTTGTTTTGAATAATTTCACTGTCAATTGCAGTTTGTTCAAATCAAGCCCTACATTGTGCATGTGTATACAAATAGTGACATATTTATATGAGTTAGTGTGAGAGTTTGGGTTAGGCATTTAATTGAGACGGTTAAGTTTAGGATAAGGGGCCACAGAATGCTTTATGTCCTCACAAGTATATATAGAGAGAGAGACGTGTGTTTGCTTCGTTCACCTGTGCAGCCGGTCGTTCCCTTGCGTACAGAGTATCCCATCTCGCAGTGACAGATGAAGGATCCCTTAGTGTTCTCACAATTCCCGCTCAGACAGATGTTTGTGTTCAGCTCACACTCGTCCACATCTAGACAGGGAGGGAGGGAAGAGACGAGTGAAACAGAGACGGAGCAAGAATGTTAATGTGCTAAACACAACCCATCCTCGCTGTGAGGTATGCTGTGACAATGAATGACAGTGAATTTGTTGATTCGGCCTGACAAACAGGTTACACATAATATAATAAGGTGACTCACGAGAGAATGACATCTTTTGGGGGGGTTTTTCTAATAAATCCAGCAATAAGAAATCGTGCTTTTGTGATATTTTTCTGGAAACTCTTACATCATTCATTTTTTCTTTCCACTTTCAGTGGAAGCAACATCCACAGCATGTGTCACATATTCCACCCCACTTAAGCAAACAAACACAATGATCAGTGTCTTGTAAATCAACAACAATAACAACATGACTCTCAGTTCCCTCACACATGTACTCGGGGATCTGAGTCATTAAGTGTTGTTCTCATGACTCATTTCTTGGAGAACCACTAATATGATCATTACGCAGTTTCAGTAAGTCCCTGAGAAACCCCTGGATTTAATAAGCACGGTGCCGCAGAGGGAGTAGCTGCAGTGTTTTATATTTTGGGCGTTAAAAATGTGCAGGGGTTAGTGTTACCCAGGCAGGTCTTCATATCCTCAGATGACATGAACCCGTCGAAGCACAGACACTGGTACGTCCCCGGTGTGTTCGTGCACTGGCCTCCGTCGCAGATGTCTGGACTCTCCTCGCACTCGTCTATATCTGGAGGTTGAAGACACAGAGGCAGAGATATGAGCTGATACCATACTCAGTCTTTTAGTAGTTTAAAAGATGCAAAACAACTATAGTGGACTGATATTGGTTTCAGTATTGCCTGATCCTGTGAAGCACTTTGAGTTACATCATTTTGGATGGAAATGTTCTATGTAAATAAAGTCTGACCCTACATAATAATAACATAACATGACATAAATCAAACGATGTAAGAGGGAGAACTATTCCTCCTCCCAAGTAGACTCTGTTTGAAGCTTTGTCATAGTCAACTGTAGGTAGGATGACTGACCAATCACAAAGCAGACCAAAGAAAACAGGAGAATGCCGCTATTGGCTGTTCTACTAAGCAAATGCTCACAAAAAACGTCACAGGAGAAAGTTTTTTCCTGTGTTGTTTTCAACATTGTCCCCTTTAACGCAAATGTTCTTGGTTCCACCAATTTTCTATCACCTTAAGAAGCCTGCACATGTTCCTTCACAGCGTGGATGACTTCATCATCACTATGAAAATGGTGACCACCCAAGTGGGATTTCAGTCTGGGAAACAGAGAGACGTCAGCAACTGTTCAAAGCCAGATTTGGGCTTCTTCAGCCACTGCCACCTAATTGTCAATTCTTGGACATTTCTACTCATTTTCAAAGGACATCAACACATTTACGGCTTTAAAATACACTGCCTATGCTGCAAAGAAGCTAAAAATGGAAGAAGAGTGCTGTCATTACAGCATTTCAGTGATGAAGAGATGGGTCATCCATGTTCCTCTGATGTCAGGGGCTCAGGTTAGACATCCTCCATCCCATAACATTAGTATTTAACACAATGGGAATAAGAATGACCACCACCTTAATATTTTGAAGCTAATAATGTGAAGCTGTGAAAATATTGGAAGGAACACAATTATTACTAACAAGAGGAAGCTTGGAGTCCACAGTACCACAATTTGAGAACCAAGGCTTTAGCTAAATGCCCGTCAATTACAGCAGTGCCTTTCTACAGTTTAAAGGTTTCACGATGTGCTGCTTTATTCCTGCCTTTAAATCAGGTTCTTCTAAACACAACCTTTTGAAGTAGCTTTCGTGCCACCATATGTGTAATTCACAGGACAAATAAACTAACACACTACACTGAATAAAGGGGTTGTCTTAACGGTAAAGGCACAAAAATAATCAAGTTTCTTCTGTAAGTGTGATGACAGAAGATACAAACGGATACTTACCAGTGCAACTTCTCAGATCGGGCATCAGGGCGTAGCCACTGTGACAGCTACACTCGTAACTTCCCTCTGAGTTGGTGCAGAAAGTCTCACAGCCGCCGTTCTCAATGGTACACTCATCAATGTCTGGCAGACACAGAGACACACTGTCACACACACACACACACACACTGCTGGAATATGAACAAGAGTATGTCTTTAGAAATGGAAAGTCAGGCTTTCGGCACCTACCAACACACTCCACTCTGTTTTCGGTGGATTTGTATCCCGTGTTGCAGGAACACTGGTAGCGGCCAATCATATTAACACACTGGCCGTTCCTGCACAGCCTGTCACTCAACTCACACTCATTGATATCTGTGAAAAAATAAAGAATACATGTAATTGTTAGAACATGAACGGTACGAATGATGGTTGAATGATGGTTGTGGTGGAGTTTTACATCCTTCATTAATAATTATTTCTGTAAATAAGCCAGATTCAGTTTTTATCTGTAGTCAATGCAAGTCAGGATGGAGTCCTAAATCATTTGGCACCCATCTCTAGGTATCTCTATGTTCAAATTCAGCAATAACTTGCATTCAATAATTTGGAACCAACTGTTTTTGACGTAAAAGAACAAATGATGATACGGACAGTTGCCTTTTAATGTTCAACTTTGGTAACAAGGGGAGAACAACCTTTAGTATTTGAGCTATGACGTGATTTGATTGGCTGACGTTGGGAAAGTTGATCATCTCTCAACATCTGCCACATGGAGCGCATGCAAAGGGAAGCATCGGACTCACAATTCAAGTCCGGCAATGCCTGATGCTGCTCCACTGAAAGTCATTTCAGTGCTAATTCGGCTGATTAATATGTCATAAATGAGTTTTTTTTTTGTACCTGTTTCACGTTTATACATGACTTTTACCTCATTTATTTAAGTGCGCTGCAGTGCAGACATAGAAATACATATACAGAGTTTTGTGTATCCTTTGCAATATTATACTGTTATATTTTACAAGAAAAACATAGCCAAAAAGATCATCATTGGCCTTAACAATGTCGGTAGACCCCTTGCACGTAATTGTCTTCATGATCTACATAATTAAACACCTGCGTGAGACCAGTTAATTACAGTGACGATCATTAATCAGTGTTCAGACTGTTCCGTGATGGATTTTTAACCCGACGTAGATAAATGGGGCTTTTTTTAATGTTTTACTAAGCACATCTTATCACGCTCATCTGTACTTTGTTATTATTAAGTTCTAGATTATGATCGTCATTTTCAACCCAACACGTGAAAAAACAATAGAATAACCGTCGTCTCACAGGAGATGAAGTAAGTCATTTTTCAGCTAATGCTTTAATTAGTTTGGGTGGTAATGGAGACAAGAAATGAGTTTATGGAGCGGTGATTGTTTCATCATTGAATTACATTACATTACATGTCATTTAGCAGACGCTTTTATCCAAAGCGACTTACAATGGAATCAAGTACAATTAGCCAGGGGTGGAATCGAACTTGCGACCATGATGTCTTTCGTACACAAGGTAGGGTCTTAACCACTGAGCCACTCCACCCCCATAATACACTGCATGAGGTCATTAGAGCGATGGCTCAATGCTCTAAGCTAATCGTGGGAGATGTGCAACAATGGGAAGGAAGACAGCGGTTACTTGTTAACGTAGTTAGTGAGCAGGTGCCGCTTGGTGCTCAAATAACCAAAATGTGAAATTTGGTATCTGGCACGTCGTTTTCCATTACTTCACAGCCCCTCCTCAACGTGGTTAAAAAGATTTAATAAAATTAAAAAGATTAGTTCAGTACTTATTGTCACTGAACTGAAGGTTCACCGGGTTGTGATTGGGCTCACGATCGCCGGGTTTTCGACTCCTCTGTTAAATATTGAGATTTTAGAAATGTCCTTACTAAATGTTGGAGATAAACGCATATTTTCAGGATTTTTAAGTCTTTTTAACTCATTTACAGTACGGCATTGTTCGGTTTTGATTCTCATGACTCTTTCCAGTGGCTACACTCTCTGACCAATCGGTGGCCGGCAGTCTGTTGACATCACATTTCAGTATAGGCCAGAGTAGATACTACAAAAGCACCAGGTACCAGATACTATCCTTAATGGATAAGCAACAAAAACCCAAGTGAAGTTGATTTAAGTTGGTGCTAGAACTGTATAATGGAAAAGCGAACCACATGTTTCAGCTGTGAGTTTTTCAGAACGAGACTGACCTTGCCCTAACCCCACCCATCCCATTTATTTATTTTTAAATCCTTCCCCTCTTATCTGTGGAATGTACAAACTATTTTATTTGACCTACTTTGCCTTTTTGGTTTACGTTGGGTTACGCCCAGACAAGATTAAGTGACATTTGTATAAAAGTATGACAAAATATTATGCTTGTTTACACAAAGTGCATTTAAATAATTTAGATAGATGGACTGACGAGCGTACGCCTACGATGTGCTACGGGTTACGTGTGAAAACGTAATCGCAGGTGTGAATGAGCTCGATGCTCTTATCTGGTAAAGTGCATCACATGGTAAGAATTGTCCCTTTTGAATCAAACAAATAAATAAATAACTAAAATACACAGTACTTACACATGTACAGTTTATTCGTATTACTCACCGAGACAGGCCGAGCCATCAGGTGCAATCTCATGTCCGTCTGGGCACACACACTGGAAGCTGCCCTCACTGTTTACACATTCACCTCCACGGCACAGCAGAGGATTCCTCTCACACTCGTCGATGTCTGATGGTGGAAGACAGACACAGGTATTTTATTCTACAGTGTCTGGATTCAGTCACACTCGGACCTGGTCCAGGGGATCGATAACTGATTGGCTTTGGCCCATTTTAAGGACAATGAGTCCTACAAATATGGGACTAAAGTGGAAGGAACACGAGCAGCAGCTCCATCACTGGCAGCAATGTTAAGAATGCAGACTGACAGTAAGAAAAATAAAGAGTTTGGTCAAGGAGCTGTGCAATTTTTTACCAGTTAATTATTTTTGCTAGCCTAATTGCCCAATTAGTATAATTATCTCACAATTGATACCCTGCCCGCGTTACTCTGAGTCCCGGATCCTGTCTTTTGCCACAGCAAGCAATTTTTGTCCAATAGCGGCTTTAGGCCAACAAAAGTATTGAGATTCTCCATCTTGTGTGTGTGCGCGCAGTTTTTCCCCAAGAATTTAATCAAGCAGTGTTAAAGACATACTGCAACAGAAATAGGGCACTAAGTATTTTTACAGATGGCAGAAAATTAGCATTTGTAGCTGTATGCAAGAGCCATTTTGCAGGGCAGCCGATCGTGTGTGTCCTTAAGAATCAGAATCAGTCACTTCTAAATATACATTGAGTGTGTATGCAAGCGAAACGCCTTCCCACATGTAAGGTCGAGTATAAAATTTAGGAAAAATGTCGGTGCTGTATGAATTGTGTACTAAAAGGTGTTTTCTGCTTGAAGGTTGGTGGAAAAGTTGGTGCATCAGTCGAAGGTAGCGATGACTAAGTGCAGTGGAAATAGTTCAGTGAATGAAGAATGATCTTTAGAAATCATATGACACTGGAAAACCTGAAAAACAGCAGAAACGGCGAAAAAAAAGGTAACAAGAGACGGCACTGTGTGTGTGGACTGATGGTATTACAACATTCCCCCCGACCCAGAGCAAAAAGCAAATATTACTTACAACAAAATGCGATCATTTATCAACAGCTACTTGCACATCAAGTTACACCTTCTCATCCAACTGTACTTTTGAACCACCTACTCCTTACCTTGGAGAACATTAATATTATTGTGACAGCAGTGGATGGAGATTTTTCTTTCACCACATTTCTATGTGCTCAAACTTTGATATACATTATAACAGAAACCTATCACCTTATGTAGCTCAACTTTAAAAAATAAATAAATTGCCTTCTTCATGGACGAGTTATGTGAAGCAATTGTGACAATGGCTGAGCTGCACGCAGTCTGCAAATTTCAGATCTCATTAGCCGTCTAAACAGTGAGTTCCAGGTCTGGCATGTTAGCCCAAGCACCTCATCCACAGCTTACGGCCCATGTGGGAGCACGGAGGCGATGACTGAGTTGTGACTGTAGCGTGGCAGGCTTTCTAATCTGTGGAAAGCTGTGTTGGTTGGCAGAGCTCCGTGCGCTCAGACCATGCCACTTTTAACAGGGTGTTGGAGGAGGAGATCCAGTTTCTCACTCGCAACTTTTAAACAAAATTATTTCATATAAAAAAAATTTAAAAAGTGCAATGGCTGCATGTAGTGTAACTGAAGCAAATCGTGTGATTAGCTGTGTGTATTTTATTATCTGGAAGTTGTGGAGGTGCGAGGACTCATCACGTACCCATGCAGTTCTTCATCATCATGAAGCCGCTCTC
Organism: Solea solea; assembly: GCF_958295425.1. Lineage (NCBI taxonomy): Eukaryota > Metazoa > Chordata > Actinopteri > Pleuronectiformes > Soleidae > Solea > Solea solea. The sequence continues at coordinate 28,504,640 of NC_081138.1, forward strand.
ATAACCCTCAAAGCACTCGCACTCAAAGTCTCCCGGTGTGTTGACGCACCGGCCTTGTCCACACAGGTCCGGAGAGATGCGGCACTCGTCAATGTCTGCAGGAAATGAAGAGAGTAAAGTTTCCTCATGAAATTACAATAACATCCATATATAACTGAGAAAACTGAGTGATTTAACACGGAGGTGAAGACAGATAAGGTCCGTCGTAAAAAAGCAATATCGCTAAAGAAAGAAATGTCATTGTGAGGCAAACAAAGAATGAAATACTTAACAGAAGGTAAAAACATTAAGGAAACACTATAAAATACAATTAAGGGGGGATTTAAGGTCTTTAAGCTGATTCTGCCAAAGTCTAAAACCTAAGGCACAGTTCCTTTTGATTTTAATCCACATTTTGAAACACTTTACTCAGCGACTGGTATATCACTCATACAGGGTTAAAAGGTCCTAGATATCATTTACTTATGTGGAGCCTATAAATAATTTCAGAGAAAGTACCGACACTGGCATTTAAACCATAAATGAGTGTGTGCACATTTCAACAGAGCAGTAATGCATCTAACCAGACAATAAGGACTGGCTCCGACATGTCCAACGCAGCCAGATTGCCATTAGAGTGAATGAGTTGAATGTAGGCGAAGGCTTTACACCATTTTACTGTAATTGGTGTTGGCAGAGGTATTCAGAAGAGGGGCACTGATGGAAAATGCATAGACTGTTTGAAATGCAACGCAAAACGCTGTAATGATGTTGCAGCTGATGAACCTGTAACAATAACTGCTGATTCAAAGTGTGAATCGCTGATAATAATATTTACTTGAATAATTTGGCTGACAGTCAGTATTGATGTTGATGTTGTCCTTACTTTTTTAAGGCTTTGTTGTTCTTTTGTAGTAGGAGTACAAAGAAATCATTATTCATTATATAACACGAAGTGTGTTTACAGCAGACGCAGTGCGGGTTTCATACAAAGTCAACGCACAGACGCGAGTAGACGTGAATTTGGGGTCGGTCAGGCTGCGTGGCACAAATCATGTGTACGTTTTTCACTCCAACACTTGAGTTAAAAATGATTAACTTTGTTGAGATTCTCTGGATGATGTCACATACTTGCAGACACCCAGACTCTGCTCAAAATGGAGGAGAAAATGATCATTTCTGTGTGTGGGCACCCGACGCTCCAAAACACAAGTTGCTATATGTACCGGGACGAAAATATGTGAAAAATAGTCAGTGAAGGAGTTGCTAAAGCTGGCGGTTTGAGCTCGGGCTGACCAGCTGGTGATGTAGAACAAAAATGCAGTGATCCTGTGGTGCAAATAACGTAAAAAAAATATAAGCGTTTGGTGTGAATGCAGCTACATACAAGCAAGTAGCTTCCGAGGGAAGAACTTGTTGCTGTATTGCTCAACATCAAGTTTGCAGGGTCTGTTGCTAATGTTGCTAAAAGTGATTGTGATGGCAAATTGCTTTGTCCGACATTGGCAGGTTCATTTTCTCCAACATAAAGTCAATCATATGCTTCACTAGATGCTACTGTACGTGCTGGACGTGGCTATTTGAGGTTAGCAGAGCAGTGCCTGTCGTGGATAATTATGTAGCAAGAGCTGCTAACGTGGCTAAAAGCGATTGCAGTTCTGTGTCCACCATTGCTGGGTGCACTTTGTCCAAAGATATTTTTTCAGATTGTTTAGATTACAAATATTTTTTTAATTGACTGAATGAATAATCTGCTAATCCCACCACAGCTACTCACCAGTACAATTGCGTTCATCGAAGTCCAGGGCGTAGCCGTTGTCACAGCGGCAACGGAAGCTGCCAATGGTGTTTCTGCACCTCCCATGTGAGCACAGCGTGTTTATCATCCTGCATTCGTTTATGTCTATGACACAGAGAAGAACGATAAGGACAGATGTGAGAGACCATTGATGCAAAATCCCACAGTCTATACAGTCTTTGGAGATCATGATACCTTTCAGGAAGGGTCTGCCATTAATGAAGTCCCCCCTGTGTGAGAAGCCTGGCCCCCGAGGACAGAGCTGTGCATAGTCTGGAGATCCCTTCTCCGGACACTCATCACATTCAGGGCCCCACGCCACGCCGACTGAGCAGCAGCAGGCGTCCACGCGGTGTTTCCCTGAGATCGGAGCACCACAGCGCTCATCCTCATGGGTGAGGTAACAATGCTCCGTACGCAGGTCTGGAAGTCACAGGAAAACACACATACTCAAAGTAAAGTGAAATCAGAGCAAAGAAAGTATTACCCAATCTACAAGCAGAACAAACTCACATTGTGTGTGTAATACCCACCAATACACATCCTGCCACTGACATCAACGGTCATCCCCGGAGGACACTGACAGAAAAAGGAGCCTGGTGTGTTGATGCACTTGCCGTTGATACACACTCCAGGAAACACTTGACATTCATCCACATCTGACAATCAGAAACAAAAACAGCAATGTCATCAACTATTTCACAAGAAACAGAAAGTCTGACTTTGAATGTGATGTCCATCCTGTCAACAACATCTAATCATTTCTAGATCAAAAAGGTTTCAGCACCACAAACTTACCTTCACAGTTATTCCCCTTCACTCTAGCAAAGCCTTTACCACAGATTGGATCTAAAAAGAGGAGTATGCACAATACAACATCAGTCATCGCACTTAACGCTGAAACTACGATACGGTTTTGCATAATTTCATTGTGTCACCTTTTACACATTTGGCACACGGGCTGTTCCAGGCCTCGCCCAGTGTGGCGCAGCAATGGGACTTCAGTGTAGCTCCGTTGATGTTGACCTCACAGCGATCATTGACTATTTTCAGCCAGCAGGTGCTCTTAGTAGTTTCTGTTTTACGAGACAAAACATTTTACCGGCAATATTGCAGCTGTTTGTCTGCGTGCAGCTAAAAAAACAAACCACTTAGTCAAGAAGGAGGACTTATTTGTGCTTCTTTATTTCTGTTAAGCACATAAATTGACCTCAGTTTAATGTGCAACACAAATAAAATGATAATGAATTTATCTCCATTGCTTTACTGCAGTGAAGTGACACTAGTTAAGACAAAGACCATGTATTCATAGCTTAATCTTTCCAAATATGAAAATTACAGGATTGGCACAAAATTTTACATACATATACATATTTCTTTTCATCTATTTATTTATTTTAAATGCTCACTTACCTATGCAATCCAGACCAGAGCTGTCTAGTGAACTGCCCATTGAACACAAACACACAAAGGACCCTGGGCTGTTCTTACATTCTCCGTTGATACAGGGACTGGACACACACTCGTTCACATCTATTGGAGACAAAAACCCAACAAAAGCGTGTTGTTATTTTGTCTTCACATCAGTCCGGCACAGCAGACGCGGCTCATGCAGGCAGACAGTGATAATAAACCGAACGACAGAGAGTCTCTGACCCTCGCAGACGTCCGTCTCGGAGTCAAAGCGGTATCCTTTGGGACACTGACAGGTGAAACTGCCCGGCGTGTTCCTGCACAGCCCGTTTTCACAGAGCATTCTGTTCATCACACACTCGTCGATGTCTGAGAGGAAACACACAGACACACACACACAGATTACTCCACCGACGTCAAAGCTGTTCACCTTTGTATTTTTTTTAATCGCTGCACCTACCAACACAGTTTTTTCCCGTGAGGTCAACCTCAAAACCCTCATTGCAGGTGCATTTGTACGTCCTCAGCATGTTCTCACACACTCCATTCTGGCAGATTTCAGGGTCGAGGGCACACTCGTTAATATCTGACCAGGTAAAGAATAAACCATGGAAAATCAGAATAGGAAAACATCTAATAATATCTGCTTTTAAAGCTGCAGTGTGTAACTTTTAATGATTTTTTTTAATAGTTATTGATATTACTATTCTACCTATGTTTGGTCTTTGTGAAACAAATAACTTCCCAAATGTCACTGGGTGACATGATTTATACACTGCTATACAGGGAGACATTTACATTTTTATTGTTTGTATTTAAAAGTTACCCACTACAGCTTTAATGCATGTAACACACAAGCTTTAAAACCTTGTGGTCATTACCTCTTCCATCACCAGTTATGCCAATGCTATTAGGACACAGAGCCAGGAACTCAGCTGCAAGAAAACACACAAGTTGATTTGATAAAAAATAAAAAAAACACAACAAAACAGTGTCATAAAACATTGCATGAGCCAAAATCCAAGAAATCTCAAAGTAAGACGTTCACACCATGTCATTATCCATTTCTATGCTTTCTCATTTGGCCTGAATGTATATAAAAGCAGCTCCTTAATGTGGTGCAGGTCTGGCGTGTGTTGATACAGAGGACTTTAATTGGCAGGACTAATGAGAAGTGACTGCATGAAGTGTGTTTTTTTGTGTGTGATGCATGCTTGTGTGTGGAGTCTCTTGATTGTGTGTGTCTCAGCCGTGACCATTTCACTGAAATCCAATCTGGTATGTCAGGGGAAGACAGAGCGTTTCATCTGGTCATTCTGACATTGACAGGTGTGTTTTGAATTTAACGCAAGCTGTGTTTGCAGCTTGTGTGTGTGTGTGTGTGTGTGTGTCAGGCAGAGTGAGGTGGCTCCACATGTGTAAAGGGTGGAGTGATTGGAATATCCATACCAGAGCTTTGTGGTGGGCAGGGCTGGCACGGCTCCCCGTAGGCGTACTCTGTACTGGCACAGCAACACTCCGACTTGGTCACAGCCCCAAATAAAGGCCTAACACATTGTCCTCTCTTGTAGCCGCCATAACATGTACTGCGCATATGTGTGTCTGTTTCAGACAAAACAAGACAAAACAGAAACATAGATGAGGCAAGGGGTCTGCAAAGAGGCTAGAACCAGACAGAAAGAGGGAAAAGCGAGAAGAGTGAGAGCCCGTGGCTCCAATAAACAACAAGGCTGGCAAAACAAATGGCTTTTCTCGCTCCATAATATCTGGGGATTTGAGGCATTCTACTGCACTGATATCATCACCAAGAAAGCTCAGCCAGACTCAATAACAGCATGTCAATACTTCCCACACAATACACACAGAGTTGTGTTTTGAGTGAATGTGGGAATGTTGAAAAAGGCACAATCAGATCTGGACTCCCAACTGCCAGTCCAGGGGATATGGAACACGAGGAGGCAGGAACACATTTATCATTGATGATCAATACGTACTCATGAGTGAGTGACGCAGCGCGAGGTTGCAATTGGTAACAGGATTATATCAGTTTATTAGCTCACTGACATCATAATTCTATGCTCTTTATTTGTCACATATGATACATATAAGAAGTGTAACCTGTGTCGTGTATATAGGATGCCAAAGCCTTAGCTAATTTGGAGTCCTTGTCCCTAGTTGGGCTTAAAGAATAAAACAAACACTCTAACTCTAACTCTAACAAGCAGAGCGACTGACAATAAAACAGACACTGACAAAAAACAGGAAAGATTATGACAATAATCATACAGTGATGACAACAAACAGGGATTTAAAAAAGTGACTGAAAACCACAACAAAGAACAGCAACGGAATATGAAAAAAGTAAAACTTAAGATATGTAAACCAGGATCTCTGTGTCACAGATTTACACTTGTTTTGAATTTTGGTTTATGTTTTTTCACAGATTTTTCACAGTTCTAGATCTGTGGACCTGTCATTGAGAACGATAACTGACAAAATATTTTACATTTTGCTGGTTTACAGTTTCCATTAACTAGTCCCCTGGAAAATATGGGTTAATATTTGTTAGTTTTCAGTACTGGCTGGGCAAACAGGGTGGGCAAAGCAAGCGGCCCCAAGACACTACCCTGCTGCCAAAAACCTAACTTACTTAAAACGTATAAAACTGAACTTTTAACGTATAAAATTGGGCTAAAAATTCTAAAATGACACAGCGGTGGGTGAGACTACATGTTATACTGAATTAAATTATCTATGTTAAGGTATACGTAAGCAGCAGCAGGAAAATGGATTTTGTGGTAAATTTCAAAGCTAACAGCGAGAACGAGTAGTTTGTCAGTTGATTGATTCGTCTGGTTCGAAGTCGGGCCAAGAACAAGGCTTGGGTTGCATTTTTCTGTCTGAACATGAGAAAGCACTAACCGAGCCCAACCCCGAACCCCACAAGACATTGCTGGGTTTTTTTTTTGTGTTAAAGTAAGCTGTGTTACCCAAACCTTGACACACAACTGTTAGCATGGTAAGTACCTTGTATTCCCCTAACTTGTCACGACACCAAAACTTTCTAAGAACTTTTTAAGCAGTCGATTAACGACTTAAACAAACAGAGACATGAGATGCAGCGATGCAACACTTTCACACGATTTGCAGAAGGACGTGTGCCAGATACAAAAAAAAAAAGAGAAAAGGTGTCTGAGTTGCTTTAAGTTACTCCTGAAGCAAAAATACATGGCCATGCAGCTGCCATCACCTAAGGACTGTGTTGCTTTTGAACAGGGATTGGTGTGAAATGTCTGTATGCCACAGTATCCAATAAAAACACACACAAACTAGACTTGGAAACAAAACTACAGCTCCATTTACTCACCAACACAGACCCGTCCATCCAAGCCCACCGCCATCCCAGCCATACACTCGCAGCGGAAAGATCCCTCTGTGTTGACGCAGTGGCCGTTCATACACATGCCCGGAGTCTCACACTCGTCGATGTCTGGAAAGCAGATGCGGAGAATGTTTTATTCCTCTTCGCAAAACAAATAATAATAGGCTAGAATCTCTGTAAAATAAACCAACATTTTGCTGAAGCACGTGCTAATAAAGACCTTGGGCACCTGAGTCATTAAAGAAAAGCAGTCAAAACTCTGCACCGCTTCATTTTTATGATCTAAACTAAGCAAACATTCTTCTCCTTCCCCTTAATCCCATCAGCATATTATGATAATTATCATAATGAGTGTAAACAGCGGCATTTGTGTTGTGAGTGCTCTGTCTGGGTGTGTTGGGGGACAAACACACTGCAGAGAGAGAAACAATGCGGTCCCAGGGCCCTTTCAGACTACACATGTCATTAATGACTGCATACATCAGCACATTTCACCCACACCCTGCTCTCTTATTCATTTATTTATTTATTCATTTATTCTGTCATGACTTAACCAGGTCAGTATCTTCTCGAGCAAATGTCTGGATTGCAAGATACACACTGTAGCTGCAGGTTCAACACTGAACACATTCCTTTTTCTTCTCCACTCTTCTTTGGTGGCTTAGTTAAGAGATTTATGGCACATATTTTCAACATGACATTAATGTAAACTCTGTTTGATGTTGAGCTCACGTCCAATACATCACCCGATAACATCGAATCGTACGTATTGTGTGTCCTGACCAAATTGCAATGTGTTTTGTCATTTTAGGGAGAAGGCTAAAGCTCTTCTCTGTGCACTGAACAAGTTTAGGAAAGGCTGTCTGCTTGTATCTCAAAATAGGCGGGCCCCAACTATGCACATGTCCAGCTGGCCTGCCAGGATGCTATGGGATTTTTCCAAGGCTTTTAGGGGGATTTTTACCCTGTGTGCAAAGGCTCACATAACAGAACCACTAACATACCAACATTTACTGAAGCAAGGTTAACTGAAAATGCAAGAGAACTGATCTCTTATCTTATCTAATCTTAAGTTCAGGTCTGCTAAATCAATTCATTCTTTTAAAATCGACCTGTTTGCCACTGCATTTAAATGAAAATACAATATCCCTGCTGCACCTCAACTTTTAATTTATTCTCCCTTTCTTTTAATAAATGTTTTTATTGGGTTTTATTATGCCTTTTATATCCTTTATGCTGCTGCTGTTGTATTTCTTTGTTTTTACTGTAAAGCACTTTGAAATGCCTTGTTGTTGAAATGTGCTATACAAATTAACGTGCCTTACCTTGTCTTACCTTATTTTCTGTCACAAATCTTTTTTCTGATTATACTATCTCACGCAGTTTGGTTCAATGCGATTCAATACGTAGATATGGATGTTTCAGTTAAAAAATTTAATATCTATTACTGACTACTTTCATACAGATATTCCATACTAGACCAGAGAATGCTATGTATCTTTTCATTTTAAACTACCTTCCTAACTAACTGGTAAAGAAAAGAAAAAGTTCCTGCTCTGTGTGGAAAAAGTTCTATTCTATTGCATTCTATTCTATTCTATTCTAAAACATGAGGTCATAAGCTTAAACTGATTCATAAGACATTAGTTCACAGATGACAGGGTGTCACTCTTGATATGTTTAACATATTTTGTTAAATCATTGTAATTACATACTTAACATTGACTCTTGGCTAACGTTGGCTTTCTAGCTAAATTTGATTAGGCGATAATGAGGGAATACTTCACTAATATGTGTCCATCTACTGTACATTGGATATTTGACCCATCTTGCAGACAGTGGCGTCAGGCTCAGAGCTGGAGGAGGTATAGAGATTCTTCCACTTATACAACCTTGTGTTCTGTGAGCTCTGCTGCGACCAACACACCTATACACATGCGTCCACTGTTGTCCAGGAGGAACCCTGGTTTACAGATGCATTTGAAGCTGCCGTCTTCATTGATGCAGAGTCCGTTGAGGCACATGTTCCTGATCAGACACTCGTCCATGTCTGTGGAGGAACAGAAATAAATCAATAGATCAGATTGAAAGACGGTGTTGCATTTAGAAAAGGATGTATGGTTTAAAAAGCACAAATGACATAAATTATTACTGACCACACAGTTTTCATTTCATTCATATGTAGTGTAACAGAACGTAATTGTAGTACCACATGAGAAAATATTGAGCTGTCAAGGTGACACCATTATCGCCAACGTTAAAATATAGTGGTGTAATTTCTAATAAGATGATTTGCTCTCTCATCATCCTCCTCTTCCTCACGTATACTTCAGGTATAGTGAAACTGGATTCACATGGATCAAGACATAAGGTGACTCTAATTTATTATAGGGCCCGAGCCATGGCAGGGGCTGAAACGGCTCCTGGCACAACATTTTCGAGGAACCTATTGTTATCCAGATTATGATTAAATCCTTGGCTTTCCGGTCATTTTTGAAGGGGTTACTGTGAATAAAAACTCTTGGCATGGAGGTCAGGTGTGGCAAAAATGCGATATTGGCATCGTTCCCAGGACCTGCGTGTTGCTCAAGGGCTCTAATGCCCCCCTATGTGAAAACAGAGGCAAAATTGAGTTCCACCAAATTTCCCGAAACTTGGTGGGAAGATGTTATAGACCAAGACGAACAAAAAGTAGACCATAACCCTACGTAAATGAGCGAACTCGCCCAAACTCTACTAGATATTATGTTATTTGTTTCATTTTCTACGCACTCCAGTCAAAATTCCTCAGCTCGGCAGTAGTATTTCTGATTTTCCTCCAAGTACCACCAGAGGAAGCTCGCGCGTACCGTAGTTTGAGGACCATAGGTCTAAGTGATGTTCTATTGTTCTTTTTGAGAAATGCTGGAACACCCTATTAACACTACTTAGAAACTTTTCTCTAACCCTCACCCTTCTCAGTTTTAAGGGTACTCACAAATTTGAAAAGTATTAGCACATTGTCAAATCATTACATTTGCAAGTTATGTATGCTGTCAAAGAATCAAGTCTATCAAAAAAAAGAAAAAAAAATGACGCAGGGAGACGACTCAGGAACTTGTGGACAAAATATGTTGCCTTTACGCAGCCAACTCTATAAAGCCAGATCTTGGAGCACAAGAGGCAGAATTTTCTTTTTTCCGCTCCAATCCTCAAATGTCATTCATGTGTCAGCAATAAAACCTGACAAGAGAAAATATAAGGACAGAGCGTATGATGAATCCAAAGTAGTTTGTACAAAGTGCAGCGTGACCACTTTGGAAATAAAAAAGTGTTAATAGCAGGTCTGAAAAAGCGACGACGGTGGACTGGGGGTGAAAAGTCTGCTGTCGTAAAGGGGATATTTCTGTTCAAATTTAAAGGGACAGAAATAGTTCTGTCAGAAAATGAAAAAGAGAGCGAGAGGGTATTTCAAACTCTGCCCACCCACATCCGCCCTCGGGAAAGGTGTGGGGTGAAAAGAGGTTTTCATAACAATCTGGAAATACGGCAAGCAAGACTTTATAGCACATTAAAATAAATTGAAGCAAATGGATAAAAGATATATATATATATAAAAGTAAATATATAAAGGGTTGATGGTGATATAAACTGTACCACCAACATGATCTATTAAAATTCTCACTACTTTATAATGCATGTGGCCAACATTAAATTACAACCTCCACCAGATCCAGGGTATTTTAAACAAACATTACACATACTGTGGTTATTACAAAAAAAACTATCGTTTAAATATGTTTTTTAGGACATGCAAGCAGATGCAAAAAAATTGACAAACCTTGACAGTTTTTGCCATCGCCTGTAATTTCAAATCCAGCATTGCAGACACAGTGAAAGCTGCCCTCGGTGTTCACACAACGGCCGTTGTTGCAGATACGACCGTTGGCCACACACTCATCCAGATCTGGAGGAGACCAACAGGTAACCCAGTTAGCACATACTGTTTGTGTATGTGCACGTGTTAATATGCATGTCTGTGTGTGTGTAACCTCGGCACTCTGTCCTGGTGGCAGTGGATTGGAATCCAGCAGGACACTGACAGATGTAGGACCCGGGCGTGTTCACACATTCACCGTGAGCACAAGGGTTTTGCTCACATTCATCATCATCTGGAGAGCAAACATGAAGCTCAAACACCGTCTACCTGAAGTTTGCTATATATACGCCAAAAAAACCTCCGTTCTCATTCTGTCTACACTTACCGATGCACTCTCCTCTTGCATCCGACTTGAAACCCATGTTGCACTCACAGCGATAGCCAATGCCTGGCATGGGGACACACCTGCCATTCAGGCAGAGGTTGCGGTAGGCCTGGCACATGTTGGTGATATTCTGGGTTTGGATAGGATAGGAACCACCTGATGAAATAACAATAAGATAGCAATAAAAGATAAAATCACACGATGAGAAAATCCACAGCGTCTTCATTTAGCACGATGCTAACTGTACAATATCAAAGCTTCTGCCAGTGATATAATATGTTACATAGCTCTTTGAGGGTGAATGCTAAATGTGGCTAGTTAGCTTGATGCAGGAGTTGGCTATTGAAGGTAATGGTGCATTCCAGTCATAGTCGGAAGTCGAAATGTCTGAGTTAAAGTGCCGTTCCTTAATGTCTGAGTTGAAGTGGCGTTTCCAACTCAGCCCCAACAAAGGATTCCACGATGGCTGCCAGTCGCATCAATGGTAAGAACACTGTGCTAATTTTGCTGTTGTTTGTCTTTTTTTCATTAAGTCAGTCATACACATAACACATACAATTACATTTTTGTCTCTGGACATGTTGCTAGACTGTTAATTTTTAGACTGTTAAAACCCATGTAGAGCACAGAATAGTATTGATTGGCATTGCAAGCAATGGCTAGCCTGAGATACATTTGGATCCATGGTTTTTTCCTACTCCTTAGTGTATAAAGTCTATGTATTGAACATGGATGGGGCATCTCTAGCTTTCCCCGCCATTATCCCGCTGCTATCTCCCTCTTCTTAGGCCAGGTAAGTAGCATGTAGCATTTAGCAGGTAGCATGTAGCAAGTAGTGACACACAGTGAGTGAAATTGGCAGGGACTGGCGCATCAATTTGTTCACTAAAATATTAATATTGGCCCTGGTGTAACGATTATTGTATTGCATGTGGAAGGACAGCGATATTTTGATCCACCCCTAATTGTCATTGGAGGAAGGAAAAACTTATTCTGATAGCTCTGTTTGGATAGTCAAGTTCTGACATAAACCCATGAACATGATTTGACTGGCTAGTACCTATGTTGGAACATTCTTGATTCAAATGGCTGGCAATCTCAACGCCCCTTGAAAAGTTGCATTAGCATTTAGTCATGGCAGACACTTCTCTGACAGAAGCTTTCATTTTGAAATCTTAATCTGTGACATATTTGTTCAGTAGGTAACAATGCTAGTCTTCAGTGGGCCCTTTGCACAGCAGCCACAGATTTTCAAAATCACATGTGTAAATAATCAAATTAATGATAGGTGTGTTCATTTTAGCTTCCTCAGTTGCAGGCTACATACTTGGGTCTCTGTCACACTGTACTGACGTACATGAACTGAACAGAGCCAGTTCTTAATGTGATCACTAACACCTGTGCTTTTCCTGCTAAAACATGTCAAAATGGCTGCTGTAGAAAGGGCACATAGCCAAACCAATCTATACACACTATTTGCAAGGTACTGAGATTCAACAGACCCTGCTATCATTCTCACAAACGTTTAAAAAAAAAGTTGAGCCTAACTCTGCCAAGACCTTACTTGCAAAGCAGTTCTGGGGGAAATATTATTTTGGACAAGTTAGTACATAGTTATTTAAACTCTTGACATTGCTGGTCTCCAAATGGATATGAAAGTTTGCTTTTTAAGATAGGACATTTTCTGCACATATCTTAGCAGCAATACCCAAAATGAATTAAGCAGTGTCACTGCACAATTCAAGTCTAGGTCAAAGTTTTCCATCATTAACACACAGCTCATTAACTGGGGAGTCGGAGTGGCTGTTGTTGCTCAGAAACTGTGATTTTTAATAAATTATGCCAAAGTAAGAACAGTGTGCGGTGGAGCAATGCACATTCCACTGAGTCAGAGAAGGAAGTACAAGTTATAAGCTACTGTTGCACACATGAACTTTGAAGAGACAGTTTGTCAATTAAAGAGTGTGAAAATATGAAACAAACACAAGCAGAAATACCTGGTGGAGGAGGAAATTGCCCTGGAATTTGTCCTGGAATTTGTCCTGGAGTCTGACCAGGTATTACTGGAATCCGAATGGGAATGTGACCAGGAATCACTACCTGGCCAGGAATTTGTCCTGGAGTCTGACCCGGATATGGGCCTGGGTAGATGCCGGGCAGGTCGGGGCCCCCTGGTACTCGACCAGGTATTGTTACTCCATCAGGTAACTGGAAACACAGTTTCTGGTATTCATCTAAAATGAAAACACAAATGGTTAATCCTGTGTTTAGACATAGGCAAGAATAACAATTTGAAAAGCCAGTTCCTTGTGATGTCGAGTGACCCCACCTGTTGCACGAAGAGGGCACATTTCCGGCGCAGACCCATCAGACCAGCAGCGTCCACTATCACAGCAGCACTGCACTTTGGTCAACAGCTGTGAGTTTTGGTTGGCACAGCGTCCATTTAGCACGCTAGCATAGCAGTAGCCACCTCGAGCATCTGCGGGAAACAACACAGCATGCTGCCAGTTAACTATTTGTCCTGTGCGGAACATGATATATCAAGACATACACTATTTGGCCACACCTTGAAGTATTAAATTCAGGTGTTTCAATTAGGCTTTGGTCTAGGCGCCTTATCTCCAGTGAAGGACAATCTGAACACTTCAGCACACCAAGACATTTTGGACAATGCTGTGCTTCCAACTTTGTGGCAAGAGTTTGAGGAAGGCCCTTTTCTACTCCAACTGTGCCCCAGTGCACAAAGCAAGGACTATAAAGTCATGGTTTGATGAGTTTGGTGTAGAAGAACTTGACTGGCCTGCACAGAGGCCTGACCTCAACCCCATCAAGCATCTTTGGGATGAACTGGAACAGAGATTGTAAGCCAGGCCTTCTCGTCCAACATCAGTGCCTGACCTCATAAATGCTCTACAGAATGAGTGGGCACAAATTCCAATAGACACCCAATAAATTCCAAATTCCAATAGACACCCTTGAGGAAAGTCAGATTCCAAGAAGCGTGGAAGCTGCTATGGCTGCAAAAGGAACCAACGTTATACTAAAGTACTGTATATGTATTTTAATATGTCATTACAGTTCCTGTTGGTGTAATGGTCAGGCGTCCACATACTTTTTGTATTAAAGTAGGCGAACTTAAAGTAAGCTTTGCTCCTGATTCTAGGGCTTCACGGTATAAAAAAGCAAACATCTACTATGTGATAATGTTGCTGCAAATTGTAACACCCAAATATTTAAGTATGTATTGTCTTTCTGCTTTGGGTTCTCTGTTAACACAGAGGTAGTGAGTAGCATTATTACCCCCTTAAAACATTTTCAGCTACTCTAAGTAAGAACATCTCTGTCTATGTGGTTTGTTGCAATAAATAAACTTTAAACAAAAATGTTGCAAATGCTTAATATTTCTCTATTAATGCTTTCTGTTTAATTTGTTCCAATAAGTGAATTATATCTCACATGCAGTCCATACACTGTGTTCACACGAAGAACCTGACACACATGCCATAATAAGACCACTTGCACGGTTAGGTTCAACATGATGTCAGCACAGCTCAGAGGTGGTGGAAGGAAATGGGAATGCATGGGAAACAGACTAAAAATGTTTGGCGCAACAGCCTTCTGGAGCAAAAGACTCAGACATTCCTTCCTCACAAACATCTTCTCCTGAGGGGGTAATGATGTGAGCGTGTGTTTGCATATGTTTGAGTGTGTATGTGCGTGTACATCTAATAAACTCTCCTGGAAAGACATTTCTCCCTGCTCTGTTTTAGGTCAAACTCAACTGAACTTGCGTGCTTGGAGTTGTTTTTCTGCCAGTGTGTGTGTGTGTGTGTGCGCGCGAACATAAACTGTTTCATACCTCCCACGAAATAAATGGACTGTCCAATGACACACACACGCACGCCACTCTTGACGTGAGACTGACAGACAGAACCAGCCGGGATGTTAAAATCAAAGTTACCTGAGTAACCTCCCCTTCTCTGTACTTTTCCTTTGCTAGAGAAGAATATATCTCATTGTTGTGGAACAAGAAACAAGAAAGTGACTACTGACCTAAATTCTACCAGCTGGAATGTTGGACCCATTTCAGTTCTTTCTGCTTTCAGCGCCAGCCATAAAGGGAGAGGAACCGAAATGGGGTGGAAAAAGGAAAGAGAACGGGACCGTACGTTTTGTGCCTTGGTCTAATATGTTACCTATCCTGGTAGCAATGAACCGAAGACAGGTTAGTAAGTTGTCATAACAGTAGGGATGACACAGTAGGGACTCACCTATACACCGGGATCCGTCCACAGAAGAGTGATAACCCTGTGGACACTTGCAGAAGTAGCTACCAATGGTGTTGGAGCATTCACCGACACCACAGAGACCTTGGATGTTCGAACACTCGTCCAGATCTGCAGAGGAGGAGAAGTTCCTGTTAGGTCTAGGTTGATAAAAGCCCTTCTGACAACAGGGTGTGCTTTCCGTGTTTAGGCTGATATATCCGGTAGTGTGAGGGGTTAACAGATGGGATTTTAATGTCATCTGATACATCAGAGTCTTCCTGATTTCAAATCGTACACATGTTGGATATTTACGACTGGGCAATGATTGGAGCGTGAGCAGAACCCCGCAGTAACCAATGAGAGCGAGTTGAAAAGTGATAACGTCTTCTCAGCCATGACTTCATCCACAGTAGTTTGTGCTTCTCAGCACAAAACATCGCGCGCACACAACAGCTATTAACTGACGACGCCGACAGTCCGCCTCCACTGTCTGTTTTATTATTCTGAAGTCACATTAAATCAGGCAAGTTTCTGTGAGATCCCAAATCCCTGGAATCTCCTCCCTGGTATCATTTGATTAAACAACCGAGTGTGTGGTCCTGCGTCTTGGATCGTGTAGCCTGTGCTTTCTTAGGATTAAGACACACTTAACTTACAAAGTTCGTTGTGTCTGTGGTCTCCAAAGGTTTTTTAAAATCAAGTCAGATTCAGGAACTTAAGGAAGTGATTCCCAAAGACTGGACCCACAGATCGGTTGCAGAAGATATTTTTGGGTCCCCATGCAGAATATTTCTAACCTCTACATTTGTTTACCAATTCAAAATGATATTATGTATGACAGAAATGGCTGTAAATTAGTCGCTACATTATGTACAATTTTGTTCTTGTCATGTGATTTGGGTCACAAGAGTTTGCCGTCCCTTAAAAAGTAAAAAAAAGTCTCAGAATAGAAAGTTTGGGAGTACACATAATGGAAACAAAGCATTGTCAAGTGTTGCTGCTCTTCTCTGAGCACCTTTAACTACGTCATGCGCACCATCCTCATCACCAACACGCAAAACAAAATCTGTCAGGAAATACGCTGCCACTGCGACCCGTTTGAAATGTCTTTTACACAGTCCAGACGTTATCCGGCAATTATTTCTGGGCATGAAATAGCGCATATTTCACTCTGCATATAAGTGCCACGGAAGCCTGCTCGCTCTGTTTCACCAGAGTTAAACTCGGTCTGGAAGTTGTCATATTTATGTTTAAATGAGCCAATCATTTTTAACTGTAGGTCTTTATTTCTGGAAAAACAAGAAGTGCTGCAAGAAGTTTTTTTTTTGTTGTTTTTTTTTTTTTTTTTGCTAAGCCAGAAGCTGATTCTATCAGCGGTCACAATTATAAAGTAAGATTGTGATCTGAAAACCAGTCAGACGTTGATTACTCGGATTACCCAGTCTAAGTTTCAAAACTACATGTGAACATAATTTGCTCGGTGAGAAGCAAACTAACTGAAACTAGTGCCACTGGTTAACAAATCAAACGCTTCACTGTAACCTTTAAACACTTGGGCCTGAAAAGAGTTTTTTTTGGGAGCATCCACTGGTGTGCGCACACTTTTCGCTATTAATCATTTTTGTCAATCCTGCCCAGCACCCAGTATTTATTTAATTTGAGTGTGCGTGCCTTTGCAGACTTTCTAAAAACCTTAAATTGTAACAGAAAAACCCCTGAGAGTAAAAAAACATTGCAATTAATTTATCATGCATTCCATTTATTTTTTTTTTTTTTTTTAATTATACGAGGAACAAAAAAAAAATTGCTGTTTTTGCCTTCAAAACTTACATAGTTTCGTGTTGACGCAGGCACAAGATGAAAAAAAAAAAGCAGCATTACTTACAAAAGCCCACAATTAAGTGTTATACAGAATTACTGGGAGAAAGCTGAGCATTACTTTGGTTTTAATTAAACTCATTTCCAAGGAAGGGCAAAGTGGCTTATGTGCGGTCTTCCCTCCACAAAGTAATAATCACAGTGAGAGACTGAGGTGAATATTACCACAGTAAGGCAAATGTGGCTCCCAACTGCACTTTCAAATTCTTAATTAGGACTTTTTTAAATACAGTTTTTAGTCTACTCTTTCACTCAGACTAACAATAAAGGTCATAAGGTAATTTTATTGATCTCCCTGTTGGGAACTCACTCCTCTGCATTTTAACCTTCCTAGACCAAGGAGCAGTAACACACAGAGAGAACATGCAAAGACCAGGGTTCACCTTCTTGCCATTTGACTGCAAGTCAGACATTTCACAGTTGTCGAGGAGCAGCTTCGCGGTTTTGACTCTCACCTTCACATTTCTGTGACACCTCGTTGAACTTGTGCCCGGCGGGACATTTACATTCGAAGGATCCGACTGTGTTGATGCAGTTTCCTCCTTGGCAGATGCCCGGGATGGCCTGGCATTCGTCCACATCTGTGCACACGGAGCACACAATTCATTATTTGCACACAAGCAGGATGTCGTTTTACACAAGAAAAACCTGAACAGAAACAAGGAAAAATTCAAAAACAAATCTTAGTTTTCTCAAGGTTTTATGCTTGAGGAAGCTGAAAAGTTAAGAAGTTAATTTAAACTGCTACAAAAATGTCTACACAAAATCTAACTTTTATACCAAGTCGATCTTTTAGTTAATTAATGGTTAAACTTTATTTAACTGTCTGTAATTTAACTCTGAGCTCTACGGTTTTTTACTGTCTTTAATTTTTGTAATTTATGACATATTTTTTATGTGCCAATGAGCCAATTTACTACATCACGGTTGATAAAGTTTAACTTAACCCTAACCTAAATTAATTGATAACAGGCTACAGATTAATGTTAATCTGCGTGCGGATGTGCAAGGGTTGAAATAATATGGTCTGTTTTAACAGGCCGGCCCCGTCTTTACTGCGATCAATACAGAGAGACAAGGGGAAAAGAGGAAGAGCGAGAGGAATGTCTCTCACAGAAGGGGCCGAGATGGAAGCCAAGATGGGAAGAGGAAGACGGAGGGAAGGAAATACAGAGAGGATCGGTCTCGAAAATCAGATAGAGTTATCAGATACAGCGTCCGATGTATACGAGGAGTTTCTCACATAGAAATAATTCATCCACAGCAACAGACTAGCAAACAACTCCAAAATTTGAATTACATTAGATTATTCTGATGAATTTGACAACCTAAAATAAGAAGGTCTAAGGCTGACAAACTCCAGGAGGCTGTGGCATGGTCAGGTTCGCCTCCCCTGCAGAGGTTCTGATGATGGTGGGCCTGGACTCGGCAGGCAGAAGACCGCCTTGCCAGGAAAAAGCTCCCTCACCCCCCGCCCCCACGTGGCACTGCCGCTGACCCGTGTTACTGACTCTGACAGTCCCACCGCGGCGGGTATCCATGGGCATTCCATACACAAGTGGGAGGCACTGCCACCCAACCCCAGTTTAACCCAATTAGACTAATCCTCTGGAGAGTGGAAGGTGGGTAGAGATGAAGGGACGAGGGAGGGAGAGCGGTGAACGCAGGCGAGACAGGAGTCAGAGTGGTCAAAGATAATAGAAAGTACACTTCACTTGGAGAAGAAGAGGGAGGGAGTGACAGAAAGAAAACAGCCGAGACAAAAATAGAGGAGGAGACACTGAGGAACAGACTTTACCTTGGCATGCCCCAGTGCGGTGGTTTGGTATGAAGCCTCTTCGGCAGGGGTGAGGCTGTGCTGGACACATCTCGCAGGGGTGACCCCATGCCCGCCCCACTGTGGCACAGCACAAAGTCTTTGTGCACACAATGCCTGTGAGCTGACCTTGACACATCTGTTTATTCACGGAGGCAAAACACGGCCCGGTGCGGTAGTCTGCAGAGACAAAGCAGAGAGGTTCTCTTAACTGCAGTAAATTAAATGCAGAAAAGCAGGATTTGGTGGCGGCTTGAACACATACAGTACACAGAAAGGGAATTTTTTTTGGGGAAAAAAATAATCACAGGGGCCAATTCTAGCTCACATTTCTACATCTTGCCCGTTGGAATCGAAGCGACGTCTATATTACTCTATTTTTGATTTAAAATGCAGAAATTGTGCTCCGGATATGTCTGTCATACACATTAACCCGGCGTTTTAGAGCCTTACAAACAGAGAAAGTTTAAAAAAAATTGCTACTGTTTGGCTGAGTTTTAGTGTAGAATAGAGTTTGACAGAAATCAGGGATGTCTAATAATCGGTGCTGTTTTTTTCCCTCCATCTGATAAAATATAACTAATACAAATACATGCCTTACTTGGACAAAAGCAAAAAATATTAAAATTATTATTATTATTATTATTATTATTATTGTTATTGAAAAAAGGGTAGAAAGGGCAGCTAATCGATTAATCTGTTGGGTATTTTCTCCTATTGGTTCATAAAATGTCATTAAATGTAGAAAAATATTGATCCCTGATTGTCAAACCTGGAAATGATGATGTTCTCAAATGTCTTGTTTTTGTCCACAAACGAAAATGATTCAGTTTTAAGGATTTCTTTGCAAAGAAACACGAAAATATTCACATTTAAGAAGCTAAAACGATCAGAAATCTTGTTTTAATAATGAAAAAAACCCTCAAACCGATAAACCGATAATAAAATTATTGACGATTCATTTAGATTGATAATCGATTATTCAAGTAATTGTTTCAGCCCTATGCCACAGATTGTGCATAAAGCACAGCACATTATGTGTGGACACCGGGTGATTGACAGCTCGTGGCATCCAATAGGCGCCCGTTTGCAGGTCATATCTGTGAAAAACCTGACACGGCGCTGGTCAAATCACAACTCTTAAAGCTATAAAATGGGAGTTTGATTTGCGACCAGTTTCTGGATGGGCTACATTGTACAGGCAAGGGTTGAAATGGGATTCGGCCTTGAAATAAGTTAGATTTTCTTTTTTTTTTAAATAATACCAAACATCCAGAAAGCCAGTGCTGTAAAAACCCAGAACTCGACTGAACCTTGTTCCTGTGAAACCGCAAACAGAAACGCTGTAAAAGTAAGAAAAAGACGTTGCGATCTGACATTTCTGAGAGCCAGTCAAGGGTTGAGAATTACAGGAGGCTCTGCGGCTCCAAGAGTAACAAATGTAATTTTGCATGACATCGACAACACATGCACCATATACTGAACGTGATGAAAGTGCTGCAGAGGGGACAGTAACACACCTCATAAAGAACGCATTGTCTGTTCCTGGCATTTTAATCTGTCTGGCTCTCAGGTGCCCTGTACGTGAACGTGTGTGTGTGTGTGTGTGTGTGTGTGTGTGTTATTGAGAAAAGCAGAGATAGCAAAGGGGTCTGGAAAACCTTTTAAACTTGTGTGGGCGGCTGTTGAGAGTAATAGACACAAGTAAAAGTAAGCAGGGAATGAAAATGAAAAATCAGTCTGGTGCACATACATGGTGATCATCAGCCCTCTTCAGTTACCAGCACTGTGTTTTAATTTAAGGCAACGTGACACCTTTACCTTGTAGTGGTTAATAGATTATTGGTCAGAGCACAATGTGTGATTTTGGGCAGTCTCGAATTAAATCTAAATGTCTTAGAATAAACATATGAGCTCAGTCGTGCGGAGAAATTCCCTCCATCAAGATTCTTAATCTCCTCTCTCCTACCAACTGGGTTAAACCTGATTCCTTGATCCTATTGCTTGCATGCATCAAATCCCCTCACTTCATCCAGCGTCCAAGCGCCACACCTTAGCTGCAAACTCCCTGAGGATTGAACCAAATCTCTGAATCTTATCGGGCCAAAGGACTGGAAGATGGTGAAACAGAGATAGGGACAGGGAGGGAGAGAGAGAGAGAGAGAGAGAGAAAGTGGAGGGAAAAAAAACTCATCCCTCCCAAAAGAATCTGACCAAGATCCAAAGGCAAAAATCATTTCCACATTTCACAGCAGACAACAGACAGCGAGAGGAAAGAGGGAAATTAGTTCCAACTGCGCAGTCGTTTAAAACAAACAAGACATTGTGCGTTTCCCTTGTGGACCGGGGCCCGGCCCAAACCCCGTCACGTGCACCACAGCCTCCACGGTCGCTCTGTCTCTGGCACCAGCGCTGTGTGAAACAGAATTGGGTCATCTCTCCTTCTCTTTCTCTCTCCCTCCTGCGCCGGCCCTACTGGAGACCAAATGCTTTTGATTCTTTGTCTACTTAGTCCTTACCCCCAAAGGTAACAGGACAGTAACTGAGTGCTGATTTACTTGAGTATTTTAACTTTACACAACTTCTACATGGCAGTTTAAATGAGAGCTTCCTGCAACCAGACTCCTATTGGACGCACATATACAGAATTTTGTCAACTATATTCCATAAATGAGAAGATCATTTACAAAATTTAAATCATGTGCTATTGAAGAAGACCCTTAACTAGTGATTGAGACCAGTGAGAAGCATTAGCTTCCATTCAAACACCCCCTGGTGGCTATTTGGTATATTTTTACCTCTGCATTGGCCTCTTCAGGAGAACCGGAGAACCACGTCTTTTTCTTTTTATAGAGTCTACTGTATGGGTATAACGCCTTTGACAGCACACCAGCTGGACCAGCAACAACATTTTACTTTGAACACTTCATCATGGCAGAGCTGGCGCAAAAAACAAGCGGAGAAAAATCATTGTCGGAGGAAGTCGGGAAGAGGAAACGACTGTCTGAGTGAGTAAGGGGCCACACACGAGTAAACCTCGGACCGGCTTTTTTTGGTGGGAATGGCGAGAACTGAAAAACACAAACGCATGCAAAACGAACGCCTGAAAGTATCTTTGGAATAAACTCTGTATTTGCACTTTCACAATGTTTGCTATTGCTGTAAACGTGTCATTTTTATGAATGATGTCTGTTCCTGGTTTGTTGTCGGTGGCTGGTTGGCCGTTCTTCCATTGGCATGGACATGGCCAGGAGAGGAGAAGGCGGGGGTGAGGGCTGTAGCATCAGCGGTTGAGTGTTTAAGGCAGTGATGATAAAGCAGTAGACAATGGACGGGTGATGTTCACGTGGTGTCATAAAAATATGTAGGCGGAGCTCCGTAGAAAAAAAAAATGTCACCATTCCATATTAGGTCTTCAAATCCTTACCTAGTCCAGAAACATTGAAATGAAATTGTCATTGTAAGTTGGACAGTGAGTTGGATTTTTTTTGCTGTTTTAACATTTTTGGAAATATCATTAATGAGGTCTGACTTTGTCTTAAGCCTGGGATCGCCAGCTTCGAGCAGTTGATGAGCACCAATAGCCCTAAATTTCAGGGGCCCTTGTTAGGACAAAGGCAGCAAACGACATGAACCTTCTTCCATACCTTCCTTATTTAATCTAGATAATCTGGTATAGGACCTGATCATCTGGTGCGACCAGACTTTGGGTTTCCCATTTTCAATAAAGAATACAAACTACTGCCACTTGCTGGTAAAAGAAGTCATTTCCTCTCGTGCCGTCACAGAACATACGTGCTGATTGCTCCTTGGATGTAGTCGACGCTGTGTGTACGACTGGCAGCGTCGCAGTTGGTCATTACCCTAACCCTCTTTGCCGCCAGCGAGTCCTGAACAAAAGGATCTCTTGCTTGTTCGTAAGAAACACATGTTTCACTAACAATCTTCTGGCTTCATCTTCACGTTTGATTTGTATCATTCTTCTAAGCAGAAATATTCCTCAGTACAAGGGATGCAACGGTTTATCAGATGTAGCTCAATATCAGCTGATACTCATCTCGTTGACTGGTATTGCTGTCCACATGGCGAACACGATGACAGACAGTCACAGCCAGTGACATTGATGATGTGGTTGAATGAGAGGCTAACATGCCTCTAAAAACTGAAAAAAGTATTTTAAGCATTGGTCTCGGCCCCAGAGTTTCCAAATTGGCGCATCATTACTTAGTATCGGTAATTTATGACACTCTCAAAGGGAACACTCTGCAAAATAAGCACATTCCCTTATGATACTGAGGAAATTTATTAGCCCTCTGTACTTTTACTCTAAATTTTTAATGTGGAGCACTTGAAATGGAACATTAACTTTGCTGTATATTTTTACTTGTACTTCAGCGAGGCATCAGAGTCATTCTTCTTCTTCCACTGATGTGGTGGCTTTGGCACAACAGACCCAACCAGTCGCCAGTATCTACTTCAAACTACATTATCTAACTTACCTACAGAGAATACACTGTGTATAGGAAAAGCAATTACAGGAGCTATGGAAACTTTTTACATGGCGCCCATATAAGCTGAAGACAGCAGGCTGTGTTAAAATAAAAAACCCTCAAGTTTCTCTTTTCATCAGGTGAAGGTTTATACGTTATTACCGTCAGACTGCCGCAGGTAATCCAGCTGACGTAATACCTGCTCATTACGGCTCTTAAAAGGAGGAGAGCGTGCACGAGAAACACAAAGATCTGAGCATGAAGGCAAGCAAACACGAGCAGAGCACTTTAACAGTCAGCTGAGGTAAACAGGGAGAGGCGGACAGCTGTAGGGTGAAAGTGGTGTCATTTCATCCGTCATCTTACTGTCTCTCTGTGAACTGCATACAGCTGGGGGATCCACCCATGTCCTGTACATCTGGGAGCAATCGCACATGTACACACACACAAACACACACACACACACAATCTCAGCCAATATCCCAACCCCTCATCAACAGTCTAGCCAGAGATGATCACAAAATGTTGCTCTTGTTTTTGCTTCACAGCTCTACTTTTGGAAAAGTCGCTTGTATATCACCAACAGATGCATCACTAAAACTGCATCTTAATGTGGGAACAGTGTGCTGGTTTTTTCGAGTCTCATACGCAAATGATTTCATGTGCGTAGAGTTACTTTTGGAAAACAATAGAACTGTTGGCTTCCTCAATAACCGGTGCACTACAGCAGCCTTGGTGCAAACAGGAGGGAAGCCCGTCAGGAAGTGGGTCAAATAAGTTTCCTGGACTAACTCCAAAAAACGAAAAATTTTGCACACACAAACAGAAAATAAAATATCAGTCCACCTTTTCCTTATCCACGTCTCTTTATTCTACAGCTCAGCCTCACAGCATCCTTACATGCACAAGCATAAGTGTTTTTTTGTGAGTGTGTTTTTTTCATACGAGTCAGACTGGGTCTTTTATCGGGGTGGGACTTTCCCTATTGGTCTGTCAGCAATTTCTCCATTTCTCCGTAGACTAACAAGTTGAGCACAGACACACACACACACACGTTCACAGCATTACAATGCCTTCCCTGGCCTCTTACCCTAACCTGAACCATCACAACTAAATGCCTAACCCTAAAACCAAGTCTTAACCCTCAAAAAGCCCTTTAAACTTGTGACAGTACACGAGGACCTCACAAAGAACACACGCACACACATATCCCAAACCTAAACCGTGACCAGTTAATGCCAAACCCTATCCTTAACCTAACCACAAATTAAAATCTTAACCCCCAAACTTAACCTCCTAAATGAGGTTTTGCCTCATTAGGACCAAGTTTTCGTCTCCATGAGGACTACTGGTCCTGACAAGGTCAGTGTTTATGCCAGGAAAGGTCGTAAAGTGGTAACAATTACAAGTACACACATGCACACTTGTTTATACGTCTCCCGGGGTTTGCACTGGGCTAGAACAGAGCCTGAGTCGGTGAGACATTAAGGGACCAGCGAGCCCCTCAGCTGACTGACCACCGTCCCTGTTGTGCTCTGGCTGCTGACTTTTTTTTTCACTCTGCAAACTCACGTTTTTCCCCATTTTTCGGGGCCCAAATAAACTCTGCAGCGTCACATCGAAAGCTTGTCTTTATGCTAAACAGGAGGCAATGAAGCCTGCATGCAATCAGCAGCTCCCATCCACAGACATTCCAGACTAAATCACATTTGTAACCAACAAAGAACACATTGATGTATCGGGCTGCATTTTTACTGCAGTCAGCTGTGCCGTGGTGGTGGGACCACTGGTCAGCAGATCGCCCGAGTCACTTTGGCTGCATCCAGCTCAAAGTCAGACATCTCTGCAGGCGTGATGTGGTCATGTTGAGCCCTGATTGCACCAGGATATTTGCCCGTCCAAGAAAAGCTCTGGGCCCAGAGAGCAGCTACTTTTCCCCCTGATTGAATCACGTCTTTTTTTGGAAAACCTTGTTTTCCTGCTAATGTGGTAAGATCAAGTCATAATGTGCAACAGTGTGGGGTTGTTGTGTGTGTGTATTCAAGCACTGTATGCATGTGGCTGTGTTTGTATGGGAGCACAATGTCCGTTTACGGATAGGTGACGGATCTTAGTGATAGCAACTGAAATCAAAATGCCCCCGAATCCACTAATGTTCTTTCTGTACCTCTATACTTGACCAGCATTAAATTCTGACAGCAAGGGTTGGACACTGAATATCTACCTGACCAATTTTCAGCCACTGCTGCAGCCGACTCCAAGGACTATCCACAGTCCATAAGCTCACACGTCTCCACTACAACAGGCTTTAATCATTCAGAATCTAGATCTCTGGGTCGTAGCGGGTAAAAAAAAAAAGAAGGCAACTTGTGCGTCTATTTGATTTGAAAGTTTTCTCCCACCGGGAGAAAACATAAAAAAAAAAACAAGGACATACAGTAATGCATACTAGGGCTAAATGCAGATGAGAGGAGAGCTTTTACAATGGAAATGGCATCTTTAGGATGCATTCTTTTTACTCCAACCTTAATTAATTTGTCACTAATGCCACAATATTACCAATGATAAACATGCGATCATGGGAGCATAAATATTGGGATACATAAGGTCACAAATCCCTTTTCAGCAAAACACACCAGATTTACACCATGACCATGTAGCAGAACAAGTCAACGAGGCTTGGCATCCATCTTCCAATGCGAAATTCAGTTCAGGCACAGTTTAAGCACAGGCACACACAGGTATAATACGTCATATGTCACTTTTGAGAAGGGAGGGAAATCTAGGGGCAGCAACAGACAGGAAGTTAACCAAAGGATTACATCACTACCAGCAGCTTTAAGTCAATAAAATGTAATTCAAAATGCAAAGATATTCAATTACCAACAATTGAAAGACCTGTTGATTCAAATATTTACGTCAATTCAATAAGCACCATGCAGCATAGTGTATATTATTCTTTATAAACTATATATACTGTATATTCCACACTATAAAAGACAATATTTGATGAATTATAGTAATAATACTAGTATTGGTGCCACAGCACTTACCCTCCCCCACACACACACACCAAAAAATGTGCAAAGAAAGACACTAAAACTAAAACAGAGAAGAAAATAACATTCATAAATCAGATTGTGAAAGGCCAGCTTGCTTTTCTCCTCACATTACAAAGCATTGTTTTGAAAACAGATGTGACAGAATTATTCTCCCGAAATCATCACACAGGAAACAACAACAATTTCCCTGTCGTCCTTACACAAAGCATGGACATCTAGAAAGTACCATGTGCTGACAAATTGCTTCGGATTTGACCTTTGAGCCAATCTTCTTAAGGACAGAATGGAAACCGCAGTCACAACACGTAGAGGAAGATAAGGTTGGTGCAAACCCACCAGGCAACCAGATACTGTCAGATACAGTTTGATATCACAGTAAACCAAACAAATCCAGACCGCAGTGACAAACCTCTGAACTACACAGCCTCGTTAAAACAAAGACTAATTAGGAACGCTGCTGTCAATCCAAATATTAGCGTTACAAGGTCGACTCTTTGCCCTCTGCAGGTCACCGCTGCTACGGCCCCCAGCGCGTTCTCAAAACCCATGCCTGCATACGTGCACACTTCACACACAAGCGCACTGCGAGCCGCTCTTGGTTTGCGTGTGCTTGTATATTTTGGAGCCTTTGCTCACATGTGCCAGAGAGCAACCACAGGAGGTTGGGAGGTCTTCAGTTAACAAACAGCACACATTTAGAAAGACGTTACATTCCCCAGAGCATCGTACCAGAGCAGATGTGGAAAATAATGGTCATTTCTGAGCGCAAGAGTATGTTCCACAACAAACCACATTACTAGAGCCGGTGGCATGACTGAGCAGGAGTCGTCTCCGGTCACAAAAAAACAACCGCCATTCAACGTCGAGTCACGTTTTCAAACAAGCGGCACGTGTGGCTTTGAAAACCACTCTGGCAGTAGTGAGTCGTGAAATGTAGAGCACAGAGACAGTGTGATGTAAGATGAGAGAGGGAGGGAGAGAGAGAGAGAGAGGGAGAGAAATGCTGAGTCCTGCAGTGTGGTGGTCATTACCTCTCTCGCACTGGGCCCCGGTGAAGCCGTAGGTGCACACACATCGGTTGGGAGCCACGCACCTTCCTCCGTTAAGGCAGCCATTTTCACAAACCGCTGTTAATTGAGAGGAAAAATACAACAAATGATTTGGAGGGAGTACGATGTGACTTATCATATTTCTGGTTTCAAGAAACTGGGTCTTAAGTTTGCGGTTTTGACTGGTTCTGATGATTATATTACAGAGATTTGGGAACACAATGACATGCCTAAAAAGAAGTCAGATGGCGCAAGACACGAGCAGCCGCAGACAAGCAGTTTCCTAACCAATTCATCTGGAGGTCAAACCACTAATAAGCGCAGCCAAAATGCAGTTGACAGGGTTTGGGAATGTGACCTTGTGACTGATTGTGTTCCTTGTCCCCTATGTCGTTGCCATGATTATCTCAGCAAACAGCTTGTTAAAACAACACTAAACAATCTTTTTTCATTTTTTTTTAACCTTAAATAATAACAGCTTCCAGATAATTTTGGGTCCCTGCAAAGGGGAGAATGGTGCCTCTTTCTGCAACTTTAAACCTTTAAACTTTGTGGTTTTTACTGCGCAAGTTTGGTGAGCAAGTAGGAAAACTGTGAGAGTTCAGTAACTTGATGATAGAGACTCAAACTGCCAGAATCAGGCCAGCAGGTTCAAGAGTAATGTCAAACGTAAGATATAACAATGCGTGACAAATAGGTGTTGTGCCCCTGCAGCCTCACTTGCTGTGTTAACATGTGCAAAATTTCTTCATTCCGAAAAGATTTGGAACTGGAATTTCCTGGGAATGGACTATTTTGACTTATAATTCTCCAGAAGTAGAAGCAGAAGAAGAAACTTCACTTCTGCTTCCTTAGTAGTAGGCACTGTCCACTATCCATCCCATTTTCCAACTCTTTCGTGTCTGTCGATTCTTTTTGGAATGGAAATACAGCAGTGACAAAATGAATATTTATCATGTTTACGTGGATCAGACACGTGATGGACATTTTATATAACCACCAATCTGAATGACGGTCCGCATACACCAGCCATCCCGTTTGAAATGAAATATGTTTCCAAATGGGCTCTATCGCATCCGAGTTCTCGGACTGGCATATTTATATGATATATTTTTATTCCAATTGGCCTTTTATTCCGATTACGTGTCCATGTAACTACTAGCTACTGACCAAATTAACACATTAAACTAAGAATGACTTAAAAACAACTGTTTTTAGAAGCATTGTCTGGATAATGGGAGGTTCAAAGCAAATTTGAATGAGTGGACAAAGACCAATCTAACTTCATTTTGTGCCGTAACTACTCTCACATTCATGGACCCAACCAGAAAAACAGAACGAATATGCACGTAGCACACGTAGCAAAGTCATCGCTCTTATTTGTGTGCACTCCTGTCATGTGTTGCTACAGCTACAGCTACAGCAGCAGTAGTGTTGCTTTATAAATGTAAATAATAGTAATTATTATTGTTACTATTACTTTCAGTAATGTTAGTGATTAAAAAAATAACCAAAACTACAACCTATGAATCCATATCAGCAGCTCTGTGGGTTATTTGGGCTAAATGCTAATGCTAGCATGCGCGCAGCGATGTCAACATGCTAATGTTTACCATTTTCTACCTAAGCCGCAGTGAATTAAATTCTAAAACATAAATGTGCAGGTTTACACTATACCTATGTAACAAAATCAGGGTAAAAAATGTGGATAAATAATGTTGAATTGTGTTTAGTAGTCATTTTCTTACGTTGACCGCAGTGGTTTCCCACGTAGCCCTTCTGGCACTGGCAGTTGTCCTCAGCACAAGTTCCCCCGTTCATACAACGAATATTACAGTGCTGAACTGTGGGTAAAAACAATATCAACACACAAACACAAACACACAGAGTTAAATTGAGCACAAAACATACCGTACAAGTTTACAACATAAACAAAGAGCACTACTCTGTGCTGTGCTTGGAAGCAATATCTTCAAAAATACAATCCAGTACTCTATATGCATTACAAGGAGATGAGCACATTGGGTTCAAAAAGGTCTGCGAGCTGCTGGAGAGCAACATGGAGAAGATGTTGACTGTGGACGTCGTCCAAAACACACATACACCCAAATATTCATAAACAGACACGCAAAAACCCCCAAGATTTAACATTATTTGCCAGAACGTGATTGCAACATATATCAATCTGTGCAATAAGTTTTAAGGGACGTGTTCATGAGATTCTTTGGCTGAGCTTCTCTTTTTTTTTTTTTTGTACCACAGTAGTTAGTGCTCATTAGTCATAATTACATTTTTCATCCTACAGAGGAGAAGATATGACAAGGCTGCATATTTTCTGTCCTCTATATGATGAAATGTTTGCCTTACGATTACGGCTCCTTTATTTTCAAAAATGCAGACAGGGTGTGGTGTGGTCAGGGTGTGCTTTCCCCAAAAAGTTTTAACATTAATCATGCTGTAGAGCTGTTTATCTATTGGCTAAGTACCAGTTCTCCTCTCATCTATACATGCTATACAATCTCCCTCTAAGCTGATTACGCCACGCTTCAAAGGCTCTTCCTGTGGGAAAGGGGAGATGCTAAACGACCTGACTTGGATCCACAGGACGGGGCGATCTGGCCGTTGGGACAGGTGCACATGTTGGGTCTGGAGCAGAAACCATCTCCACATGAACTCCGGCAGATTGCTGCAAAGAGGAACATGACACTTGGTCAAACAATATAAAAACGTCCTCTGACAGATGCAAGATGAAATAACAGTGCATTGCTCACTTCTTGGCCCCAGGCTTTGTCTTCACTGTGCGTGAGAGAAAAAATCATGTTATGTATCTGCTGCTTGTGTGTTTGTTCCCGGTAGGTTTTGAATTTCAGGTTAGAATTCCATGTGACCTCTTATCTACAGTTAAATATTTCACTTTAAATACTCTGCCACCCCAAATATGGCCGATTGGTTATAGTTATATAGGCCTAGAGACTTGGCAGTGATGCCGAGCTATTTTCTTCTTTGTCTTTTGTTGCCATAAATGTGAGTTGATGCTTTTAGCTGGCCATTCTCGTTCAGTTGCTTTCTTTCCCACAGCCTGCTCTTGGCATCATCCCCTATCCCCAGCTATCCATCAGGTAGAGTCCGGCCACTGACCCCTCGTCCCTGAACCCCACTGCTAAACAATGTCATTAGAGCTGCGACAGGCATCCTGCCAGCCGAGCAGCCAGACTGCAATCACACAATTCGACGGCCTCTCAGACCTTCCTGTCTACTGAGGGACGAGGGGAGGGGGCACTGACAGAATACCAGAGTAAATGAACCACATTTCCCACCCGTTACACTTCATGTTATTGTCTTATCACTGCCAATGGCCACATTATCCCACCGCTAATGAAAAATGACTGAATGATCAAACAACTATTTGGCTTGTACCTGAGTAAAAGCCCAAAAATAAGTCGCACTAATTAGGCGAATCCACTGTCTCAGATAAGTACCGCAGTTAGTGTCAATACTCACTCCTGAATTTGTATTCAGAAGTTTCCTTAGGCCATAACCTAAATATCCCATAATTCCATCCAAATCCGTCCTTTACCTTTCGAGTTATAGTGCTTAAAACAAGGAGAGATGGCACGATACTACTTTTTTGTCCACCAGCATCATCATGCTGGTCTATGCTGATCCATGGTGGTCTATGCTAATTCATGCTGGTCTATGCTGGTCCATGGTAGTCCATGCTGGTCTATGCTGGTCTTCGCTAGTCTATGGTGGTCCACCAGCATCATTGTGCTGGTCCAAGCTGGTGTATGCTGGTCCACCAGCAGGGATGACTCAGCTCAAATGCTGTTGCTGATTTTGATTTACACGTTTACAGTCATATGTATAGTGAAGCATTTTCATATTGAATCGTTTTGTTTACATTTAAGCCAGTGATTTTGACCAGTAACAGCTCATCCCTACAAAACGTAAGACGAATGCAACCAGAACCATAATCATACCCTCCATGATGGACTTAAAATAACTTAGCCAGTCATTTAAGAAAAGACAGAAAACACAAGACAAATCAAGAAAAATTGTATCTCCCTGATAGTACTAGTAAAATTATTTACTAATACTATATTATTTATTTTATGGTTTTTTTTATATAACACTATTCCAAGAACTATAATGAGACTTTGAAGCCTGGAAACTGCAGTCTCTTAATGGGATAACGAGACATACTCATGAAAGGGCCGCAATAAATTCAAGTAAAGTCAGATACTCACAGTAAAAGTCAGTTTCTCTTCCTCTTTTAATTTGACAATGTTCTACAAAGCTTAACTGACTTTGCACATGGTACAAATAAAAGTGCATTTAAAGCTGCTTTTATAAGAGGCTGCAACACATTATTAGTTTTTCCCTGCACTTGTAAGTTTGTCTGTGAAGCATCATAACTCTGTAACAATTGAGAACGGATACCAATTAACTTTGCCGGTGATGTAGCTCATGGCCTAAGGAAGAAATGGTGAAATTGTTTTGTTGTGAGGTTTACCGTCTGAGTTCTTTCTCTAGTTCTGTAGCACACAAGGTGGTGTCTTCAAATAGCTTCTTTTGTACTTGCCCAATAGTCCAAAAACCAAAGATATTTAGTTTACCACAAGTTAATGAGAGGAATGCTCACAGCGCATAAGCTGCAACCACCAAATGTTGGTGGTTAACAGTTAATCAATTATGAAAATAGTTACTGATTAGAAAATCTATAAATAGTCTGAGCTGTACTCGGGACACCAACAGAAAAAAACTCAAGTTGCAGAGTTCAGCTCTTCGTCATTATTACCACCAGTGGTTTTCAAAGTTCTACTTGAACTTGAAATTTACAGTTGTGGAATTGTGGAAGTGATACTCACGAACAATGCACTGGTTTCCTCCAGTCAGAGTCTTCCAGCCTGGGCAGCAGAACGCGTTGTTCCTCGATCCACACACATTTGGTCTGTGGAAGACGCAGCAGTAAAACGTCAATCATCCATGTCACAGCTTAGACCACTCAAGTCAAGTTCAATTTAGCCTGTACACCATAATCACAGGTTTGTCTCTCTGACTTTAAGTTCTGAGCAACATGCAAAAAGGTTCTCTCACTCACTGTAGGAACAAATCTGCTTTCTGATGCTTCCTGAGCCAGAATTAAAGGTCCAGTGTGTGTAACACTTAGGGGTGGTTATTGGTAGAATAAGTATGTTTGTTTGATTATGTCCAAGTTGAAATGGTTTGGATTTCATAGCCTTAGGACAGGCTCTTTATATGTACTTTACGAAAGGGCCTTGCTTTACAGAGGCCGCCATCTTGCCCTACTGCTTCTGTTTTAAGAAGAAGCTCGCTCTGTAATCAAAGAATAACAACATTCTTCCTGGTATGTGAAGGCCACCATAGTTCCATGGCACAGTGAAAAGCGAGGGTGTGTAAATGAGTCCTCCATTTGTTACAATCTGCAGTCTCACCATTAAATGTCACTAATTCGTACACACTTTTTTATTAGCAATGCATTTTAACATAAATTCAAAGGGTGGGTTATCATTATAGGCAAGCAGGAGGATGTATAAACTGAACATAAGCGGGCCCAGATTTGACCCCTGAGGAACACCACAGGTCAAAGGAAAAAAAAGTTGTATATGTTGCTTACAATGAAGACTAAAAAAAAAATCCCTGCAATCCAGATAAGATATGATCCAAATTTAAAATCCAGCCATTAAAATTCTAACCTCCAAAAATGCAACAATTCCACACAGCTTGTACGTAATCACCTACTGGGTCTGTGCTGACCCAGGTGTCAGTGCATATCGTACGGTGTAATTCCAAACAGCGCCATGAGTTGAATAATGAGGCCTCTTGGAAGTGTGAAACATTTTTACAGCATTAAGTCAGCATGACACAATATACAGCCTGTATGCACTTCCTGCCTCTGAACACAGATGTTCGGATAAATTAACTTAAACAAGTATGTCAAATAAAAATGCCCGTGGAGAGCACTCATTGAGCTGTCTACTGTGTGACCTCCATCAGCTGTTTGCTGTCATCACAGGACACAGACGGTTCTTTCTTTACTTTTATTTTCATTTGTGCTTTCCCCCTGTATGTCTCTCCCACTCTCCCTCTCACTCTTTTTCACATATGCACATGCACAGACAAAACCTTTCCAGCAGTGACCCACTGTGTACAGCTGCAGATGTGATTTATCCACAACTGGGGTGTGGTGTTTTTGGCCAGAAAGAGGATTAGGCTGTTAGCCTCTCTCTCTCTCTCTCTCTCTCTCTCTCTCTCTCTCTCTCTCTCTGCCACAGCCACACACACACACACACACGACCAATGGCCTCCTTTGTTTGGATGTAATTTATTATTGCAGTCAGCAGGAATGTGGTATTCTTGCCAATATTTAATTACTAAACTTTGCTCCAAACTTCCCATCACAGACAATGTCATTCATGGGTCTCAGCTTGCCTTGTTAAACACACACACACACACACACACACACACACACAGTTGCCATGGACATGTATGCAAAAAGTGGATGTAGTTGCAAAACTAACTCTCTTTTTTTTTGATACCGTCACCTGCAACCAGCGCCTGTACAGTGTGGCACAAGATGTCAATCACACTATTGTCCACTCATTTTTGCTACATGGGAACATACATTTACAAAACTGACATCATGTGCTATAAAGGGGGATCTGAACTTAGTGATCGAGACCATTAACTCCTCAAGAGAATGTTTACTGAAGTTATGAATCAAGTTTGAAGTAGAAGCTCATTTTCCCACAAATTTTTTTTTTCCAACCAGTAGAGTTGCCCCCTGGTGGCTAACTGTGACTTCCATCCTCCTTTCTAGGCTGCACTTTTCAGAGTGGATGGCTATGTCCAATTATTTAAGTAATATTCAAGTCATTTTTTCTTCTTTTATGTGGTAAAATACCACTTCAAAACACTCAATTTGTAAAAGTACATATAAAAGGTGTATTCTTAGACTATGGAAACTACATTCTTTATTTTATTTTATAGGGATTATACACTTAGGTATAGGTAGAGCACTCATTATAGGTCTGCTAATTAAAGGGACCTAGATGTTGCACACTAGAACTTTAAAAGTGAAAAGAACACACACCTGCTCCAAACCACATGCAAACAACTAATAAGTGCACTGTTAAATTAAAAGTTAGGTGGCAGAAAGGGGGGGGGGGGGGAAGAAGAAATAATTCTGCCCAAATTGGACTAATATGGATTATCACGGTCACGTTACCCTCTCAGGACTTCTGCCCCTCCCCGTCTCTTGGCTCTGCTGGCTTTGGAGTCGGTTTGCCTGGTCACCAGCTCGCTGTCCTCGGCGTCCACCACCACTTCTGTCGTGTCACTCTGCGCAGCGCAGAGCCACAGCAGGGCCACCAGAGCCACGGCCAACTGCAGCAGCCGTCCCCCGCTCTCAATACTGTCCGGCATATCCACGCACTCAAGTGTCCAGCTCCACTGCTGATGACAAATTCACTTCAAAACTTACTTGGTCTTTTTTTCCCCCCCCAGCCGCGTCGACCTCTGCAGTGGAGTCAAAGCTGCAAAACAATTAAAACGCACTGGGGTAAAGACGCAAGAGAGAAAGCGCACGGAGAGGAGATGCTGCGCAAAAAGCAGAAGAACGGCTCTAACTTAGAGAGTTGGCTAATGGAGTGATATGACTTTTAAGACTATTGTGTTGCAAAATCACTCTGCCCACAGCTGCAAAAACATAAAGTGTAGAAGAAAAAAAAGTGTGCAAAATTACGCACGAATGAGTCCTTACTTTACCTTGTCTCCCGAGTAGGAGATTCGCCTCAGACCCGACTGAGGACGGTTTCACTTTTCCTGGCAGGTAACTGCAGAATAAAACGCTCAGAAGAAGACTGCGAAGGAAGAAGAGAAGTCAACTCAAACCTGAGCTGCTATAAATAAATGCGCATGGTAACTCTTCGGAGGCTGCATCCAGCTGCGTGTTGACTTTGCACAGATAAGTTAGAGGCGCTGATGCATTCCAGAGGATGAGAATGGCAACACTCACTGCGTCTCTCCCTCACACACGAGCTTTTTTCCTCATCACTGCTCCACTCAACTTTCCCCAAAACTTTTTTTTTCTCCCTTTCTTCCCCCCTGGTCTCGCGATACAAAAGCATGAGTGGAAAAAAAAAAAAAAAAAAGGAAAAAGAAAACTCAAATCTATGAACCTTGATATAAATATGCTTCAGTGACTACAGGAAACTTTGGAGGAGGAAGTTTACACAAACCTAGAACCAGTGTTAAAGTTTGATCATAAAAATAAAAATATAGAAAACAATGCACCTGTTCACTCAATGTAAATGTTATATCTCCACTGAGTAACACATGAAACCCCACCTTTTATTCTTCACTTTTTGAATTGAAATATGCTTTATAAATATTTACACAGTGGGCGCACTCTATGATTTCAGGAATTTCGTCCGGTGCAGTGATAGTTTTCACACACACACTGATTCATGTCTGCAGCCACACCCAGCAAATACAGTCGGCCTGGCTCCTCGCTCCAGTGTGTGCTATCACTCACACACCAAGAGAAACCCCTTGACTCTGTCTAGTATTCTACACTACACCGGTTTCCCAGCGCGCTCGTGCTTCTCTCTCTCTCTCGTCTTTCTGCTGTTTCTCCCCTCACACACAAGTCCAAACACAGCCTCAACCTGTGCTTATCCATACATAATGTGTTGGCTTAGCACGTTTTGATTTTATAGGCTTGATCAAGACAAACAATGACATGATCAGTAACAAGTACTTCATTTTATACTTTGCAAGTCATGCAACTCTACTTTTTTAACCTCCGCTGCGAAGAAAATGTTGTTTAACTTTTACTTTTAATTTATTATAAAATGGTACACGATGCAAAAACAGCCTGACGAGAAATTAGGTAAAAAATGACTTAATTACTACTTTCTAAACTACTGTTAATGGAGTCAAATGTCTGTTTGCTTCAGCCTAATTTGAAAGTTCATAAAATACTGATTAAGCATATAAAGTGGTAGAAGATGGATGAATGGATTCTTGAAAGCAGAGAAATAGAGCTTTGCGCACATATTCCGGTAGAACCTCAGGACGTCCGCGGAAAGACCGTCCAATTCCAGACAAGATTCACCAGCGCGTCACACGTTTGTGACGTCTACTTCTCAATCGCGGAATTCCTAAACGGTTGAATAACTGCCAGAAATTGAAAGGGAAAGTTATCTTGGAAAAAAAGAGGCAGAAGCACTCACTTATTGAACATTTTTTTTGACACAGCCACAAGATCCAAATAAATTTAGACGGCCTGAATATCATGATGGTCATAAGAGGGTTAAGGACATTTTCTGCTCACAAATACCAAACAGACGCAGAATAACGACATCGACAAGCAGAATCACCAACGGTTTCGCACTGCAGCTTCAACTTGGACTTCCATAATTCTTTTCCATCCTCAGACACTCAGGTTGAGGCACACATCTCCACGAACCTTGCTGACATCGCCAGTTGGACGCCTGCCCATCACCTCAAAACCTAGTCTCAACAATACTGCACTGCTTCTTTTCCCCTGGAAAGTCCTGCCCTCTGCAAGGCCTCTCCATCACTGCTGACAAGACCACGTTTACTCCAGCGCCGACTGCCAAGAGTCTTCGTCTGTCTCAAGACAACTAACTGTCAGGCAGCGCCCAAGAGTGCAACCACAGTGCAATCCTGCAGGTTTAACAGCCTGATAGCCTCCGCTCAATCCAGCCTTTACTAATCAGTTTCCGAAGAAACCGTACGTCCCTGTTTGTGCTACTTTCAGCCCCAACCACTCCATAAAAATATTGGCGGCCGCCCCATATTCAAGTCTCATAAGTTCTGTAAACCCCTCCTGGCCCCCCCCCCCCGTCCTGCTTATGACTTTTTGTATGTCATTTTAAATGCATATGCTTTTGTATAACAATTTAAAGAGATCTGCTTACCTCCACGTCTCGGTCCAGACTGTGTTTTTGCTGGCTCTTCGACTCTGCAGTGCACCTGGTCATCGCTTCACCGAGTCCTGACTCATCTTTCTGTTGGCTGCATCACGGGCAAAACAACGACTGAACATTTTTAGCTGAATTTTCTTTTTTTATGTGTGTGTGTGTGTGTGTGTATATACATTCCAAATGATCATTCACCAATGACACAGTACTTCGACATTGACTTTCAACATTAGACAAGATCATGTATGATTGATACCAAACTCTCCTTCTGGCATCTCTCTTTTAACCGAATCATCTTAATTTTTTTCCCTTCTTGTTCCATGCACTACTGTTGTAGAAAATGACAAATATCTTGAACAGACATAATCTGTTTTATTCATTTCATGAAGAACCATGCATACATCAATCAAGATTTATTAAAGATTGGTTTTAAATCCTCTGCTGTGGATTTACCAAACTTATTATATGACCGTTTAAAGCAGTTGGCCATCGAGTGTTACTTTCAGCTTAGGTCCAGTGTGTAACATTAATGGGGGGGGGGGGGGGGGGGGGGGGGGTTATTGGCAGGAGTTGAAGGGGCAGACCATAGCCAAGTGGAAAGGGAACTTTGAGAAGTTTTGGAAGTTTGAGCCCCTGCCAGGTCAAGGGCTGGTGTACCCCTGAGCAAGGTGCCCAATCCCCATTGCTCATTGGACAGTATAATGGCGCTTTTCCATCATACATCATACAGTTCTAGCTCCACTTGTTTTGTTTTGCTTTTCCAGTAGGGATAGTACCTGGTAACTGGTGCTTTTTGTTGGTACCTGCTGTGGTGAGGTTCCAAGCGAGCTGAGCCGATGGGATGTCAACAGACTGCCGGCCACTGATTGGTCAGGGAGTGTCATCACTGGAAGAGTCATGGACAGGAATTGAATATACTACACATCAGTGTATTTGTATAAGTGTACAGTGTATCCTGTATCTTATTTAGGAAAGGGCCTTGTTTCATAGAGGCTTCCTTCTTGTGCTGCCATGTTTCTACAGCAGCCCAACGTAACAAACCAGCCAGAACGTGTCACACCCTTTCTGGTAAGTTAAGACCACGGTAGTTCCCCCGATTGGTTGGGAAAAAAGGGAGAGGTGAGCAGAGGAGTCCTTTGATTGTGCTGCATTCCGCAGTCTCACCATTCACACAAAGGACCTTTAAAGCTCAGGCCTGTAAGTCTGCAAAAACTATCTCCAGTTAGCTTTAGGCAACTGAACTTTCTTGTTGAAGACAGTTCACCTCTCATCCAAGAGACGTCTCCAGTTCTGACTATTAACTATTAAAAAAAACTGCAATTGATGCACCACCCCTTCAGTGGTGGAACCAGGCAATTTATTTTTTTATGATTGCCTTGCTAATTTCTGGCCAGAACAGTAAACCACAGATAAAGCTTGCTGATGGTCTACCTTCGCTTTACTCAGTCCGGTGAAACAAGAGCTGAAAATGACATGAAATCACTGTCAGACTTGTTGTAAGATAAGAACGTCCCTGACTGTAAATGGTATGTATTCGCCGAGACAAGGGTCAAGGACGGAAAATTAGAATGTTTCAAGTTAAGGAATGAAAGAGGATGGGGGAGAGGCAGAGGACAGATACGGACACTGATGATTGAAGGATAACAGCCTCTCCCTGGTCGTCTCATATTAGCCGATGAAATATTATTGACCAGGGTTTGAGGACCTACAACGATAGTGAATATAGAGTTTAAGTACAGAATCAGAATATTCATTACTGGGCTTAAACTAATCATTGGCCTCTATTGATCATTATAGCTCATATCAATTTTTTTTACTTCATATAGTTTACATCATCGTTGCATAGACACTCTGGTCCTCTTTCAGCATGATCTAATGACTGGCTCATCTGTCAGGTTCCTCATGCCAGGACTGAACTGGGACTGCTTTCTGTGTTCAGGCAGCAATGTCTTGGAATGTGCTGCAGCATGACCTAAAACGTAATGCTCGGTTTTCATGTCTTTGTTCATATTTGAAATCATTGAAAATAAGGATCTTCATATATAGCTACTGTATTTTTGTCTTTCAGCTCATCCCCCTAGATTATCCAGGTATAAACTAGATGTGGTCAATTCACAGAGTCCGAATAACAACGAGCAATGGGGGTCTTCGTATAAAAGTAAAACATTTTTTGGGAAATATAGTCACATTCTTGGTGTGAGATCGAGTTAGAGCAATTAAAGGTAATTACACAGTCTATCAATGGGTCATTACTCAACTCAACTCAACTTTATTTATAAAGCGCTTTAAGCAGCCGTAGCTGAGACAAAGTGCTGTACATGAAAAGAAATAAAACAATAAAAATACTAAAACAATAAAAACAATAAAAACAACAAAAATGTTAAGACAATTAAAACAATAAAACAATAAAGATATTAAGAGAATAAAAACAATAAAACACTAAAAACAAGAGCAGAGTCTCATGCTGAGTTGAAAGCCAAGGAATAAAAATGGGTCATTACCTCATTAGGTTTCATGAAAGCAATAATTCAGACTCAGATTCAGACTTTATTAATCCCAAGAAGGGCAATTCACTCTACCCAGTCAATACACATACACACAAAGATCACCAGCGAATTATATGTCAGATGCAGAAGATCATAGAGTCACCTCATTTAGCTTATTACTGCACACTATCTACTTATTTACATTGAAGACACATCTGCTTAGGGTTGTGTATACTGTGTTCTAATGTTCTTAACATTGGTTTGGTTTATAGAAACCAAAAAGAATCACAGCTTATTGAAAATTCAACTACCACATTCTTTTGCTGGCTCAAACTCAGTGGTATTATTCTTTATTTTAACTACAAGAAAGTGTATTTCCCAAAATGATGAACTATTCCTTTAAGTACACTTTTGTGTTGTGTTTTTTTCTATTTTACGTCATTTGTTCCCCTGCTCCATAATTCAAAAGGAAATGTGGTTCTTTTTATCAGACGACTGCAGATACCGATGCATTTATACTCAACTCTTTCTCTCTTTCTCTTTCTCTTTCTCTCTCTCTCTGACACACACACACACACACACACTTACAGAGTGACGTCAGAGCTGGGTGGACTGCAGGACCGTTTCTTGTGAAGCTCCAAGTCATGGTTCCCATCAGCGAGATGTTGAGTGGGAGAAAGCCGATGCCAAGCAGCGTGGAGGTTGCCTTCTGTTCTTCCTCGGGCACAGAGGTGGTGTCATTTACTGTAAGATATCAACCCCCACCACCCGCCAATCCATCCACCCACCCACCTCTGCATCTCACCACAACCTTTTCTTACTTAATCTCCTCACTGTTGTACGTGAGTGAGTGTGGGTTTCATCTTAGGGAATCTTTACGCCTCTGGCCTGAAATGGCTGAGGTAAAAAGCCTGAAATAGCACGACGAGCACAGCGGGTGGATAAACATTTTTAATAAAGTGTAGTCTGATTGTTTCAGTTTTAAAGGTGCTGTGTGTAACATTTGGGGAGGGTTAAATCAACAAACGTTGAATAAATTACGGACAGAATTTCATGGCACAGGCAAGTGGCAGAGGTTGTCAGGTTTGGTAGCCCCTACTGGTCCTTTTGGCCTCATCGCGTAGTGACCATGGTCCTCAAAGGGCGGAGTTTATGTATCTTGGGCTCTTGT
The DNA here is from genome assembly GCF_958295425.1 of Solea solea. Lineage (NCBI taxonomy): Eukaryota > Metazoa > Chordata > Actinopteri > Pleuronectiformes > Soleidae > Solea > Solea solea. The sequence continues at coordinate 28,545,650 of NC_081138.1, forward strand.
ACCTTGGCATCTCCCCAGAAGAGCTAGTGGAAGTGGAGTGTGGAGCCGGGGAGAGGATTGTCTGGGCTTCTCTGCTTGGACTGCTGTTCCCGGTGACCCAGAGCCTAGGCCGGATAAGCAGCTGAAAATGATGATGATGATTTAATAAATTAGTAAGTAAGTTATTACGGTATGATAACTTAAAAGAAAAGCTTATTTGGTTTTGTTGCATTGGAGTGAGCCTCACATTTGTACTTTGTCCCCTGATGACCAGTGACCCCTCAGGTCATTGGGGGGTTGTTCTGAGTTTCCGTGTTGGAAATCTGAGTTCCAACAACAAATGGAACACACCATTCAGCCAAAGGGCCTTGATCAAGGTTATGGGTTCGATCCCCATACTGGCCACTCTCCACTGGCTACCCTTAGCCGCCCACACCAAATTCAAAACACTGATGCGAGCCTACAAAATGTTTCATGGGTCTGCTCCCCTAAAGGTTTATGTTACCCCTGGACTACTCCGTTCATCAAATATCTGGCGGTGCCAACAGTCCAGGCCGGTCCTATTCATGTGCAACGACCTACAAGCGCTACCAGAACAGGGGACTCCCTGTCTATCTTCAAGAAGCTCTTGAAGACCCAGCTCTTCCAAGAGCATCTTCTATCCTAGAACTTACCTTACCCCCTCCCCTTCTCCTACTGCACTTGGATCCACCTTGGCACCCTCACCCTCTATCAGTCCATTGTGCCTATCTACACAATTTGTAACCTATTACACAGGTGAACTGTGACTACATTTTCTACCCCCGGCTACATCACAAATTCTAGCCCAGTTTTTTAAACGTACTGTACGTATATGTACATATATACATGTATATATATATCCCAGGGCAGTTGATTGAGATTGTCTCTCACTGCACTGCGAGCAGCAACTGTAGCGAGACTTTCTCACACTGCGTGTTGTCTTTGGCTCCAGCAGCCATGGTTCATTTCCTTTTGTCTTCTGCAGCACAACTGCTGCCAATATTCATGTGAAATATTTCAAGAAAATGAGCTGCAGCAGAAATGAGTCTCCCCCCCTCCTCTCACTCTTAGTCTCTCTCATACACACACACAGTCCTGTGTTAAGTTTTATGTAATGTAATGATGGAATTATAACAACTGTTTGGGCTTGGCAGTCTATTATCACATATGGTCTCCTTCACTAAAGCACATTACACATATACAGTGCACTGCTGCAGCGCAAGATCAAACATAACCACAAAATAACTAGGAGGAATCCCTTTTTGTCTCCAAATTGGATCATTTTCCTACCTAGGCACTGCGTGAACTCATTTCCCTGAAAAACTGTTTATGCAGAAGAACAGAACCGAGTCTTTCAGGTCATTATACGTTGTAATAGCTCCTTTACACTGTGAGGATGTCTCTTTTAGAGCAACATAGCTATGTGAGGTTGACAATGAGTCACCTGTGAGTGTATGGTGGAGCTGGTAAATTCACCCAGGATGTATAAACTACCAATATGGTGTATATTGGTAGCCACTTTACCAGTTACACCTGTGAATTTGGTTGTTAACACAAATCCATATCAGAGTTTCAAAATAAAAGTGTCTGCTTTGCTATGGAACGATATATAGTTCACAATAAAAAGGGATTTATGATGCAAAATGAATCTGTAGATAAAGAAAATCATACAGAAATAATTTGTCTACTGGGAGCCCACAATTGGCCCACGGGCCACAGGTTTGAAACCTCTGCCCTAGGTCTTTCATAGATAGGTGAGATGCCATATTAAAATCAGCAATAAAGCAAATGACTAATAACTTTTGGCTTAATGAAGCTCATAGATGAGATTATGCCTTATTAAATATTTCCCCCATTAACCTTGTGTAGATGATACAGTTTCATACACACGATATTAATTCGACCATTCATTCATGAAGTACTTTTTTAATGTGTCAACATCCTGTGACTGAATATACAACAGTTTAATTCAGGGTCTGTTCCCTGTGAGGCTCATTGGATCGTATTTTTGGTCTGAGCCATTCATGCAGGCTCGTCTAGCCGCCCACTTATCCCCCCCCCCCTCCGCATGTGATTTATACAGCGTCATTGTCCCCCCACACAAATCTGACCATCTTAGGGATGGAAAACATTCCCTGTGGAGTTGTCCCGCCAGGGGTTTGCTGCCACCCTCTGTAAGAGACACTTAGCACAGACGGAGACGTCCATAAACACGCTGCATGCCGCTATAGAAATAGATGGGATATGTTAACATACACAGCGGTGTAAGGCTTTTGTAGTAAGACATCAGCTTCTGACGTCTTCATTAAAAAAGGGGAGGTGAGGTGAAGAGGGCGACAGACAAAGTAGCTGTCAACGACGATGTAATATCAAAGATAACATCACATAAATATAACCAAATGTTGAGAAATCTAATTAGAAACAATTTCATTTGACCCGTCGGTGGCTCTGAAAAGTCGAGGTCTATTTAAAGTCAGTCGGATTCATCCTTTGGGAACCGTAAAATTTGATAATAACGTGCAGTCGTTGAGATAGTTAGGTCTAGACAAAAGGGGGTGAACCAAGTGACAGATTAACAACACTGACATGCTTTCACCGTTGGAAGAAAATACAGATATTTTACTTTTCTATTTTTGTTTCCTTTGCCTGGGTGCTTTTATTTTAGTGTCGTTTCATGGACTGTTAGCATAATAATGCAAAGAAAAATAATGGAAACAGTTGGTTTGGCCAGGGAGGAACCCATTATCATATAGAGAGCAGACTGTAGGTGTATCCATGAAGCCTGGTGTTGTACCTTTTTTCCACCCTTCTACTACATCAGATTTATTTTATTATGTTTCTGTTCCCAGACAACTTTATTTATTGATGACTATCAGGATGTGAAGAGGATTTGAAACTAAACTACATACAATATTACAGACGCACGTTGCAGAATTTGGCCTTTTCTCTGTTAAACCAGACTCAGCCCAATACATCTTACCTTGTGTGTGCCCCTCCCCCTCTCGTGTGTGTGTGTGTGTGTTTGATGAGTGAAGTGTTTCAGGTGTGTCAGAGACAGAGCAGAATCAACAGGTGCTCCTCATCCAGCAATTAACCTGCCTTCATATACCCAGCCCTGTCACTTCCGTCACTTCCATGTTTTAAAGTGCCTGTGCCTTTTAAAGTGACCACGTTGCCGGATTTGAATGATTAAAAATGTCAAAAAGTGCTTGAATGTCAGGTTTTAAATAATGTAATATTAAGCAAAATTCTCTGTGATGCTGGAGGAGTGGCCACACGGAGCGTCACTGTGCGTTCATCAGTGTTTCCAGAGAATATAAAATGAAATGCACTGATATCTGCTTTGATCCAACTATACATCGATGTGAGTCTGTGAAGGCTGCCACACACACACACATACTGGTTTATCCGCTTTAGTGGGGACCAAACACCGCAAACATAGTGTTAGTACAGAATTTAAACACAAACACTCAGGAAGTGGTCGGAAACTGGTGGCCCGAGGGCCAAAACTGGCCCATCCGCATTAACATCCAGCCTGTTAGATGAATTAAAACATTTTTTTTTAAAATGCCTTTTATTCTGAATACAGATTAACTGTACAATAATGAATAGTTTAGACATGAATTAAAAAGTAGAATAAAACAGGTTTTGCCTGATGGAGATGTGATGTTTTGCTTAAAAAAAGGCAACATTTTCCCCATTCTTCCTTTCTACTTTAATTTCCTCATCTTTAGGAATTTGAAATAAAGTGGCAGAGTTTTTCTGTGTCTTTGCATCGAGTTAAAACACATATTTTAAAGACAAAGACATCTCGGCTCGATCTCAAACGGGCAGTAGTGCGCAAGTCGGTGCAGTTATTCTTGAGTGAATGGGTAAATATTGAGCCTTTTTTTGATGTCATTACAGTGTTTTTTTTTATATCATTACAGTGTTTGAGGAGGACTTATGCTAACTACATGTGGCTACATGTGGCCATACTTTAGACACGCCTAAAGAATCCTGCACAGAAGACTGGAGGGAAACAGTTTTCACTCTTTACTCCACAGTTAAGTTTCATTTATTTTTTTTAAAGTGTTGCCAGCCACTACTTTTCACATATATGTGTGTGTGTGGAAAAGGGGGGAAACGCTGCATTTGCTTTACAGGCACTTTTAAGGATGTTGTGTTTATTCAGTTACCGCACAGTTATTGCTGGGTTCATAAGAAATAAAATTTTTATGTGGAGATGAATGTATGAAAAAGCTGTGTTGAGCAAAGAGTCGTCGGTTGTTACTACAGCACTTAAGAGTTGGCGAACGTAAGATAAACAAATCTACAATATGTTATTGCACACAGTGTTGTTTGGGGTCAGACTAGAGAGCAGGGATTCTTTAAGTGTGGCCCACAGACTCCTGGTGGGTCATGTTGGTACTGCAGGTGGGCTTCAAGGAACGTTGGAGAAATAATTAGAGAAATATACTGACCTTTGTCATACACAGTCTGTGAACCTAATAAAACAGGTGTCACCAGATTTGTTGACCCTTCACGTTCCACCCTGGAACACATCTTAGGAGGATCATAGCTGGTGGAACTTTCCGTTTTGTGTTGGCCCTTAGGTGGAAAAAGAAAGATGAGTGTGTCAATCAGAGTTGTAATTAAAGGTTTGTAGCTGGCTGCTCCACAGGAATCAAACAATTCCCAAGTTAACACCAATCAAAGAGACAGGATATAAAACAGCTGGGGTCTTCAGGACTTCAAGAAGGTGCTTTAAAATCCCATTTATGGGCTGTTTTTAATAAAGTTAGTGAAAGTTGTGAATAATCAACATGCCAAAACAATATTTAGTGTTGTTAATTTTTTTCTTGTTGGGCTGCAGAAGAGGCCCAGGATTACAGGACTACAAACAGAAAGTCCAGCATGACAAAGATTCACTGAATCATCCCTCCTGGTGTTAGCTGTGATCCAAGTTTTGATCTCAGCCTCAGCTCGAAATCCAGGGGAGACGTGCGAGCCGCTGGCCAAAGCATGAGGGAATGGCAGAGGAATGGAAGCATGAGGAGACCAACATTGGAGGAGAAGTTGCCGTTTGAAGTTGGCCAACAGAACAGTTTTGATTCAAGTCTCCCACATCTGCCTGCTGCCTCGTGCTAAAGTTCTGGAATCCCCCACCCCCTCATCAACACTGTGTCACACACACACTCTCACATGCACGCATGCAGGCACACATGCGTATACACACACACACACACACACACGCAGTCTTGCTTCCACTCCACTGACAGAGAGCATGAAAACAAACAATTTCAAGGAAGTTCTTAAGCCAAGTGGCAGATAAGCATGGCTACTAACTGAACAAGAACGTGTACCACACACACACACACACGCGCACGCATACACGCACGCACACATTCACAACGTCATACACTTGGAGCAGAAGCTAATGGCATGAACTGACAGTGACCTAGTTTCAATGATAAAGACAGAGTGGAAAGATGACGATTTGGAGGAGGTAAAGAAACTCCAGGGTGCATTGTGCTTCAGGACACAGTGTATTTTCCTTTTTTTTTATGTTTCTCTCTGTGTGTGTGTGTGTACACTTGTTGTTGTGGCCTCTTTAGGATCTGGTATAAACACTGACTTATCGGGACCAGTTGAATTTTGGTCCCAAAGAGGCAGATTTCTGAGGTTAAAGGTAGGATTTACATATGAACTGAGGTCAGGTTAGGCATGAACTAGTGATGGCTGGATGAAGTTAGGGGGTAAGGTGAGTCTTCCCACTGGAGTAGCATAGTCATTTTGTCAGCTATTTGGGACTTTTCTGGCATGTACACCGGAGTGGTCCTTAGATTAGGCTCTGAAGGCACCCATCAGGCCTTCAAAGCTGGGGTACGAGGTTGAGGAGTGAGACTAATGCCTAACCCTAACCTTTTCCTAACCACTATTCAAATCTTAGCTCTAAACATAACCAGCTCTGCCTCATTAGGTTCCAGGTTTGGAGTCCCCATGTGGACTAACAGTGTTGACAAGACCAGTGTTGATGCAAGGGAACATCCTAAAGAGGTAACAAATAATAGCCCTTAACCTAACCCTTAACTGACACCAGAGTCTAACCCAAGTCTTATCCTTCAAAAACCCCTTTGAGGACCAGTGGAAATGTCCTCACAAAGATAGGGTTGGATTCTAAATGTGTCCCCACAGCCTACTACTGCAGCCCACTGTGTGTGTATACATACACACACAGTCATCTATTCTACCCTGACGTCGGCCAACAGTAACTTACTGCATACTCATTTAACAGAGACTCTTGGCTCACTCCCCATCCACAGCGTGTCCTCACTAGTTCCTGACTTGTGGAAGCAGGAAACAGAAACAGGCGGATGAAACAAAAAAAAAAGGAAAGAAAAGAAAAAGAAAAGTCCAGTTGGTCTCTTTTTGTTTGTGTGCATTTGTTTGCGAACCTGAGCCGCACTCACGTGTTGCCTCCTCTGCGCGCGCGGGAGAAACATACATGTAGATTTTGGCGTGCCAGTCAGTAAAAGTGCTGCAACACCACTCAGTCAGTGGCCAAGTCTTGTTTTGTTTCCTCCCAGATCTGAACTCTGTGTGACTCTGATAACATTGAAACGAGGAACAATTTCATGCTCTTGTACTCGAGGCTCTTTTTGTGTGTGTGTGTTTTTTTTACACAACTTTAATTGTTCCATTAAGGCACGTCAAGGTCAGAGGCTGCTTTGTCATACAATGCCATTTGTGTGTGTGTGTGTGTGTGTACAGTATGTCTCGGAGTGAGCGAGTGTGCGTGTTTTAAGTTGATACCCTCAGGCTCATCAGCACTCAAGTTTATTCTATGAAAGAATCCAAAGAGTTCAGCCTTTTTTTAATTTTCTGGATCCGAACCAAAGCCACAGAACCTGAGGATTAGTCTGAATGTTTATCATTTCCTGTTTCATGTCACTGGCTGAGTTCAAGGAATGCACACACATGCACTAACAAATGCACTCCCCGTATACAGTATGGGTGCATGGACTCAGGCTGCAGGCGCTCAGTTTTGGTACAGGCTCTGATAATGAAGCACACTGACAAAGTGTGATAGTGTTGTATTCTTAAAGGCAGCTCATGTGTAATGATGTCTGTGGTTTATCAGCGATGTGGTTTAATTAGATCAGCGGAAATGAGCTGCAGCTGAACACGGTGGCAATTTCATGGAGGCTACTATTCAGTGAGCGAGTTTAATCGCATGACTGAGTTTATAGATATCGCACATGAGGCTGCAATTAATTATCGTTCGTTATTATTTGTCTATTTTCTTAATTAATGCATGAAAAGGCATGGGTCTATTTTTTTTGTGCACCAATTGAATATTAAGTACTTTCTATAAAAAAAATTGGATGGGAATGAATTTGTTGGAGTCTTCATGAAATTGGTGATTTTTATTCCAAACCGATTCAAAGCGTTGGGTTTTCACTGGCTGCGTTTACGGCATGCTGTGTACAGGAACGGTCGTCTACTGTGACCAGCGTGTAGGAACAGAAATGTCTGTAATGATTATTTTCACTTGTATGGTTAATACAACACAGATACTTTCACATTTATTCCCAAAATAAAGTAAACCCAAAGAGTCAGTTGTGAGTCGATGACTTAAAATGGCCAGTTGACAGAGTCTGAGTCACCGAAGATGGTGATGGTGATGATTTCCATGATGTTCTCCAGTGCTCCCACTTCTAGCCGACATACAAATCAAAAAGGTCAACGTTCAACAAAAATGACACAGTTGTCACTATTTCAAAGAGTTTATTTCCTGCGTAGCTGCATGAAGTTTGCATGTAGAATCAAATTCATATGCTTCAGAGATGTTAATTCATCTCTACAGTGTCGCCTGTTTCTGTACTGTAACTGAGTTTATTTATATCTGCAAATGCAGTTTATGTTACAACTTTTTATTCAGCCATTGTTGTTGTGCCAGTGTCACAGAGGATGCTACATCGAGCCAGAATAACATCACATTTAATGACCTTATACTTCTTTTTCTTTTGGCTTCTTCCTCAAGGGGTTGCCACATTGGATCATCTGCCTCCAGCTTTTCTGTGATCTTATTCTTTTCCTTCTGCCTGGCAGCTCCATCTTCAACATTCTCCATGTGACCAAACCATTTTTGAAGACTGATTGAATGACTTTATTCCTCCCCCAGTGGGGAAACACACATTCACAACAGCTCAGTTAAGAAATGAGAATAGAATAGAATAGAATAGAATAGAATAGAATAGAATAGAATAAAATAAAATAAAATAAAATAAAATAAAATAAAATAAAATAAAATAAAATAAAATAAAATAAAATAAAATAAAATAAAATAAAATAAAATAAAATAAAATAAAATAAAATAAAATAAAATAAAATAAAATAAAATAAGAGCCTTGACTCTCTTACTTTATCTACAAACTGATATAAACTAAGTAAGTTAGATGTATTTGGTACACAAATACATCTTACCAGCAGAGACCAACAGAAGGTCAGACCATTTTGTAATGTATGAAATTTTGAATACTGTTTACAGGTTATGTTTTTTAATTTTTAGGATGATCCCATTCAATACAAGAAATGCTCAGGAAGTTTCCTAAGATATAGAAAGTGATAACATGTGAAACACATTTGATTTGGTCTACTGGTGTCAACTTAACAACTATAACTTTGCTAAACTCTATTGGAGCTGCTCAAAATGTCACTTTTTACTGTGGTTTGAAACGTCTGAGAAGATACAGAACAACAATATTTATATTAATACATTAAACATTATTTATACAGACATCGAAGACCGTTATATCGCAATATATATTATAGTTTAATTATTGCCTAGACCTCAGTGTTAATATACAAATGTTTTAATATCTCATGCAGTATTAACATGACCTCTTACAAAATGTAACAGAAAGAAGTCTTCAAAATGTGAGGCTGAATGCAGTCAATGCCAAATCATCGGTGATGGAGTCCACATTGAGTCACAAGTCCTGAAAATGAATGGCTCTCTTGTGAATATACAGCATTCCATTAGTGACAACTTTCACTTTATTCACACAGAAAAGAAGAATTAGCCAATTTGTCACTGCTGCTTTAAAACTAAATAAAGTGAGTGTAACCAGGGACAAAGAGAATCACTCAAAAACGGACCCAGCTTATGTTCCTCCCAAAAACTGCTTACACGGGAACACAGGCTGCCAGCTGCTGCTGACATTAATGATGGGTCAGAGGTCAAACGGTGACCTCACACGTTTGACAGCATGTGATCATCAGCAGGCCTCACGAATGCAAAAGAATGGCATCACACACTAGGTCATTGTTGTTTTTGGTGAGTTGTTTCGGGGCGAGGTCCGTGTGACTCAGAGAAAATCCGGAGGGACGTAATAGAAGCAACAAAATAACTTTATTCATTTGAAAATTCACTTCGTGTCACAGGTAAAAACAGCTTCTATGTTCATTTGCAATAGTTGTATGGACTTGTTATCCGGAGGGAGGCACACTTTCACTCTCTGTTTGTTTACTGACTGAATCAGATAAGATGCAGAAAGTGTGTAGGAAAGAGCAGAGATAACATTTCCAGCAGCTCATTTCCTGCACTTTGAAACTGGCCAGAGATGCCTGCGTTTTGACACCCCAAAAAACTAGTCCTGTGATTACATCTGACAGAATTATCAGAGCAGAGGCTGCTTTAAGTGTTGTTTTTCCTCCAGATAGCGTCTCAGCGTTTATCTTTTTTTGTGTCAGTTCTTAGCAGAGCTGCTTCTTTCCCCATGAGCCACGACCACAGTTGTTCCCTGATCTCAGCTTAACAAGCTGCAAGTGAGGGTGATTAATGTGGGCGAGACCCTGCGAGCCGATCGCTCAGAGGATGACGAGGGCCACAGCCCGAAAACAGTCAACTGCATACTTTTAGCACACAGTCATCGTTTGCTTCACCCAAATCTGCAAGTGACAGGCAGCTGAAAACTAAACAAGTGATGCTACAGTTGTTTTATACTTATATATTATTATTATTATTATTATTATTATTATATATATACTTATATTTTATACGTATACAACAGGTTATTTACTACCAGTTATTATCACTTTTCTATTATTCATTCATTCATTCGGTGTTCACCCTGGACAGGTCGCCAGTCCATCACAGGGCCAACTTTTCTAAAAGACATGTATATACTTAAAATATACTTAAATAACCATTAAGATGGATGTAAGAGTTGCTCAAATCTGTTTTTATCATATGTGCTTTTGTCATATCACATCAAACAATACAAAAATGATGCTAACGATACAAGCACAAACAAATAGAGATGTTTGGGAATTGAGATTGAGCCACTTACTATTTGACCAATCAAAAAAGCATAAATTGCTGTACACTTACTGTCCAACTTATCCTTAGGGTACTTGTGCTATCATGTATTACTCCTTTACCCTAAATATACCATGTGTAGTACCAGCTAGTCATTAAGTACAAGACAATTTACAGTATAATCTTAATCTTAATCTAAAAATGACCAATTGCCACTTTTATGTACTGTTCTTACCGTGAGAAATTACACAGTAAATCTGAAAGAAAAAGACAATACATGTTGGGTATTTACACTGTATTATATAGTGTTATCCATAATTCTTTTCAGTGATACATGAGTAAAAACAAACAAAATACATTTTTGAATATCTGAATATCCAATAGCAAAAATAAGAAAATAAAGATAATTGGAAAAAAAACAGCCATATTGACAATGAGTAAACAGAATATACACAAACCTACTGTATCTCATTATGTGCTGAAGGTGAATAAGATTTTCTAAAGGTGGACACTGCCATCATGTGGCTTGAAAGCAGATTACAGTCAATTTAAATGATATAAATGAAATATGAGACGGGCCTGATTAGTGAGATCTTATGCTATTAATCAAGTTCAGTTTTTTTGGATAAGTTAGTTAATCATTAATTACCTGATAGTCCAAGGTGACATCTTCAAATTTTCATTCAACATCACAAGATAAACTTTGTAAAATGCATTTTTAAAATTACAATTAAAAACTGAATCTGAAATAATAACCTGGATCACAACACTACACACAATAGTAGTCATGGTACAAGCCAAACACATTTTTAATCACTATTCCTGATTTAATTCTACGTCTTATTTATATTTTGCATCATTTTTAATTCTACATTAATATTATAGTTTGCAGACAGGGTCTCCCCTGCATTGTTTTTATACAAAGTCATTGTATTAACTATACATTGACAATATATGCTTTTATTAGTTTTGTTTATTTATTTTGATCATTCATTGACAAAAGGAAATAACAATTTAAATATACAGGGAGCTGAAGGAAGAATAATTTGATTAATTTGTTGTAACAAATACTTTACAAAGAGTATCATATATCTAGTATATTCTGTAGTAGCAGTAGTGTGGGTATAATAATAATTAAATTGTGCAGAGAGCTTAAAGAATGACTGGTATGATAGTAGCAGTAGTACCACCATTGTCCTCTATGTGTCAGTATTGATGTTGATTTTATACAGTTTCTATAATTTTATATAGTTGCCGAAATTCAATGTACAGTATATGCTGTGGTTATTTTATAACAAGCTAAATGTCACTCCCGCCCTGTGCTAACCAAGCTCACGTGATGAAGTGACACATGTACATCGTAAATATGTTGATTGTATTGCCAAGTTCTTACTGCTTTATGTACGTCAGTCTCTACAGAAAATAAAGATAAAAGAAAAATTCACAGAAACCCATTATTGTCTGCACAAAACAGAAAAGTACTGGTGGCCACAAATGAACAAACAGGTGGAAACGCTGATCAAAGACTGTCGTACATGTAAAGAAAATGGTCGACTCCACCCTGTACCATTACCTGCTGCTGCAGCATGAGAAAAACATTGTTCCTTTCGAATCTACACCCAGAGACTGTATGTTTCGTGGTTAGTGACATGTTGCAGTCATTCAGTTCCTTTTCATGACAAGGGAATTGAAGAGAACTAAGTGGGTGACAAAGGAAGCCACTCTACCTCTGCTGAGCTCAAAGACTCTCAGACAAAGACGTATTGTTTGTTTCTGTTTATACAGCATCTTCAACAGAAAACTCGAAATAAAATGTCTCAATACAATAAGACACACACTGGAGGTAATTCCTACCCCTATGTATTACAAACGACTCCAACTAATGCAAATGATACTGTTATTATTGTATTTTATAGTATTTGATTCTATTTATTTAAAGGGGACATATTTTGCAAAATCAACTTGTTAACATTATATTTCATTTACACTGTTGACTCAAGAGGCCTGCACATACATTCATAGACACGCGGTACTGTAACTGTGTGTTTAATAATAATTGCAAATAAAATCTCTTGAGCCTTGAATGAGGACAAAACTAAAAAAAATCATAGCTCCAACACATCAGTGTTGTTATAGCTTTTGCATTCAAACTCATTTTCAGTCTATTTGTCCTTGATTTGATTGACCTGGACCGTCTGCTGAGGGCAGCCACAGTCACCATGTGAGTGAGATGGATGTTCAGGGGTGCAGGGGTCTCAAACTCAAACGACCTAGGGGCCACTGAGCATTGAGTCTGGTCAGGGGGGGCCGGTTAAATGGAAGTCAAACTTTCAGTAAAGGTATGAGCTTAAAATTACATAACAATGTTCCCTTTTGTGATGATATTTCACAGAATTTCAAAATAAAAGCATTTGTGTTGATATGGAACAGTGTGAGTCTGGTCAGGAGGGGCTGGTTAAATGGAAAAACAAAAGTCAAACTTTCAGTAAAGGTATGAGCTTAAAATTACATAACAATGTTCCCTTTTGTGATGATATTTCACAGAATTTCAAAATAAAAGCATTTGTGTTGATATGGAACAGTGTGAGTCTGGTCAGGAGGGGCCGGTTAAATGGGAAAACACAAGTCAAACTTTCAGTAAAGGTATGAGCTTAAAATTACATAACAATGTTCCCTTTTGTGATGATATTTCACAGAATTTCAAAATAAAAGCATTTGTGTTGATATGGAACAGTGTGAGTCTGGTCAGGAGGGGCCGGTTAAATGGAAAAACAAAAGTCAAACTTTCAGTAAAGGTATGAGCTTAAAATTACATAACAATGTTCCCTTTTGTGATGATGTTTCACAGAATTTCAAAATAAAAGCATTTGTGTCGATATGGAACAGTGTGTAGTTCACAGAAAAAAATTTGAAAAAATAATCTAATGATAAACAAACATACAGCTTTAAGTCATTATTACTTGACATTAAGTGGCAGGCCACATGGCATGGATTGGCCCTCTACAACACAAGTTGCCTTTTCAAGTAACTCTCAGCATGTACTGCATCTCGCCACTAGAGGGTGCTGTCAGTCCATAAGCGGATTAAATAGGGTTTTAATGAGTTTAATGAGGCAGAAACTAATCAGAACCTTGTTATCACGAGTGTTAAGTTTAATATGATGTGTGGTGAGGTTAAGGTCTGGTGTTCAGCAGTAAATGGTCAGAGTTAGTTTAGTGTCCCATGTAATGCGGTATGAATGTATGTGTGGGCGTGGCTGTGGGGCGCGTGTCATCAAGGTATCAGGGATCAAACGGATTGCCCCTCCCCGTGTTGTTCGCCTTTGGCCTCAGCAGCATAAACGTGATGGATATCGCAGGCGGCTCATTCATGTGTGAGCCTCACAGCGACTGACTGGGTGACTGACTGCACACACTTGACTCCACAAACGGGGACAATGCCAGGGAATCACTGGGGATATGGAAAAGAGGACGGTAAGTTCTTGCAGCATCCACCTCCAGGCTCTGGAGTCTACCGTCCACTGTGGAGGCAATTATCAGCCTCTGTTTCAGCTGTGTGTTCTCTATGTCTCTCTGTGTGTCTGTGTTTTATCCACTGGAGTCTTAATCAGGCTTTAACCTACATGTTAACACGGCTGTTAATGCGGGATTAGAGGTCCACACTCACAGGGTTTCACTGTGGTGACATGAACTAGACTCGTCGCTGTGGAGCGTTGTAATAGGGACACATTCACACCTCTCAGGCACTTAATTATGTCTCTGTATATAATATTCACACTGCTTATGATGCATGTTTCTGTTTCTGTTTAGGGACAAACAATTAAAACCACTTTCTGTGCTTTTACAGCTCGTTAAATGTGACTGTTTTCTTTGCATTACAAAAATAAATCATTAACACTGAATTTTTGGTTGGTGGGCAAAACCAGACATTTGAGAACGTCATTATTTTCCAGATTTGACATTTTACAGACCAAACAAGCTCCAATAATCGAGAAAATAATCATTAGTTGCAGCCCTAGTTTTTGTTTTTAGGTCAGTGATAAGTGGCATAATATGCCATAATTTTTGGAGTTTCTTTTGTCAACATTGATAAATAAATTAAAAATAATTCACATAACTATATCACCATTTATGTACTTTATGCCACAAAGAATTGAGGCTGTTATGAGAGATACTGGAGTTATTTCTGCTCAGTTTATAGTAGACAGATGGATGAATAATACTTAATAAGTGTGTGAGGGAATCAAGTAGTTTAGTTTCACCAGCTCAACTAATAACTGACACGTTATGAAACCTGACTCCTTATAAACTATAAAGTAAAACAATAAAATATAGTAAAGTAAAATGTGAGAGTCACTCCAACAGCTATACAAAAGTAATTAAATAAGGTGTAAAATTGACAATTCAACTGAATAAAACGTTAAACAGCAATGAATATTCACATTTAAATGTATGTCACATTATACAAGAAAATAATAATGATAATAATAGAGGTTATTTTTTGGTTAATTTATTTTCTGTAAAGTATGAAAAAGTTATTTTCTGTCTTGTATGTCAAGGCCCTTCTGTGTGGCACGAGAACTTCCCCGTGGCTCAGGGGACGCGTCAGTCTCCCATAGACATCGTCCCTCAGAAGGCTCCACATGACCCCAGTCTGGGCCCCATCTTCCTCCACTACGACCAGTGCACGTCCCTCAAAATCACCAACAATGGACACTCTTTTGTCGTTGAGTTTGAAGACATGGACAATCGTTCAGGTAACAAATAAAATCTGAAGATTTTTGTTTACACGTGTGCGTAACTTTTGGTGATGTTTGTCGTTATTGACGTTGTTGTTTGGTCTTTGTGACCAGAAAAGATTATTGTTTTTATTGCGTGTCCATCTGAAAATGGGCTCCGTCAAGCAAAACTATCAGACCTGATTGTTGTATACGGCAGCAGTGCAGAGACGGGCGGGTACAAGAAGTATTTATACAATTAAACTTCTGAATGTCTGTTTTTTTTGAGCAGAATTAATTTCTTAAACTTTTCATGGGCGTGCAAACACACTACAATTTTTAAGTGTCTAGAATTAAAGTTATTATTGCCAAAGCAAAGCGAGTGAAAGCAACAATCACAGCTACGCACAAATCTACCAGTCTCGGCGACCACACCTAACTTTAGATTTTGGAGGAGCTGAAACATCTTGGAGAAATATCTTGGCAGAGTCGTTGACCTATGGCTGCATAAAATTGATTTATCGCCATGCAATAATTGACAGAGTTCACAGTTCTTCAGTGATAATCGCACTCCTGATATTTGCAGTCAGCCCATTATAGCTCATAGTGCTTTTTTAACTTCTGCTGAAAGGAGCAATATTTTGAACAGGCACCGGGTTGCGAAACGAAAAAGTCAATTTGAATGGAAATCTATGGGAAAATGAGCTTCTGCTTCGCACGTGATTTATTATGTGTTGTTAATGTTTTCCTGAGGAGTTAATGGTGTCAGCCTCTATAGTTTCAGCTCTTATTCAGTAGAACGTGAGGTCAGGGATCCTTGAAAGTTTAGTCTAAAGAATCATGGGTCATTGAAGGTGCTTGAATTTTGTGCAAGAAAGAAGTTCATGGAAAGATATTTACGTAAATGTCTCCCTTTTTGTTTGTTATGACGCCACCTACTGTTTCATGCCCTGCATTGCTTGATGTATGTAGACTTGACAAACGTCGAGTCCTAATTACTAGCGGTGTTGACGTGAGATTCCGTGCAGAACAATGAGCGAGTAAAGTTAAGCAAGAGAGAGCAAATGACGACACGCTTAAAATGACAAAGACTGACTTGTCCAGATGCAGAGGGTGTTCTTTGCTCCTTGAATTGGAGGGAAATGGTCCTGGAAAGCCCTTGAAAAGTCCACTTCTTTCATGCAGCCACTTGAAGTCTGTGCTGTGTAAAGTGTAACTTTCAGGAACCATCCATTACAAAAGGTGTGATTGCCCTGTTTCTGTGAAGAAAGTGCAAACGCTGTGCATCGCTGCCCATAATCAAGCCTCTGATTACGCTGCAGGAAAGTGAATCCGGCGATTAGCTGTATGAGAGTCTGTCTGCCGGACAAGAGATAATAACCTGAGGTGATCTCGGTGTTTATTGTGACTCCGTTTTGCTTTTATCTCTGGGTGGATCCGTGTTTACCACCCCGTTATTATGTCATGAATGATAAACCCAGAAACGTGAGCCTGTTCGGCTACGGCAGTCTCCATAAAGCAGGCAAATGACAATTGATGAACGTACAGACGTGAAGTGAATGCACACTTTTCCCTCCATGTGGTAAGTGCACAGCTCCTGTGGTCACACATTCATTCACCTGTGGTCTGAGCAAACACACGGAGGATATTCTCTCAAATGGCACTTTTTATTGTTCCGACGATAAGGAAAAGAGGGAGGACGGAATAAAACAAAGAGGAGTTTCCTTTTCAGACCAATGTTCAGCTTTCAGCTCGGGTTTAAAAGCGACGACAATGCCGTACGCGACATACGATGAAAGATCAACAGAGACACTCTGAAAGAATCGCAAACATCACAGAAGTTAACCCCCGAGTCGTCATTGTTGGTAATGGACGCACGATGTCTAAGTTACCATGGTTACCAACAGCACATAACTCACTGTACATGTACTGTATATACAGGGCTGGCTACTAGAGCTGAAACGATAAATTAATTGTCGTCAACATTAAATTAAACATTAAAAAAAGCTTCAATCCGATCGGTTTGAAGCTTTTTTTCATGATTAAAAGAAGATTTCTGATCGTTTTAGCTTCTTAAATGTGAATGTTTTCTGGTTTCTTTGCTCCATATAACAAATAAATCATTGAACATTGAAACATTTTGCTTTATGGACAAAACAAGATCATCATTTCCAGGTTTGACAAACATCATCAACATTTTTCAGCATTATCTGACATTTTATGGACCAAACGATGACGCCATTAATCGTGAACATAATCAACATTTTTCTATACAGCACCCCAACATTTTTGTAGTGACTTTCTACAGTTAATTTAACAGCTTCACAGTCGTTGTGATGGTTAAGATTGGGGATCGTCTCCACTGCCCCATACTGTCTGTTAGCAGGAAAACCTTACAAGGTCAGGACCGTCGACCAAGTCCAACGTTTGTTGGTAATATTTTGGTCGGTGTGTTGTTTTTCTCGTCCTGTCGTAGCTTTGACTGTCGGGTGTGCGTCTGTGAATGTGCGATGTACAGTCGTAGAACCAGAGCTGTGTGTGTGATGCTGCAGACGAGACGCCTGCTGAAAATGAATGTGTGTGTGAACCATGGTTCCTTTTCCTCGTCTTCCTCACGTGCAGTGATCCACGGCGGCCCTCTGGAGAATCCCTACAGACTCAAACAGTTTCACTTCCACTGGGGCGAAAAGGGTTGCCAAGGCTCCGAGCACACTGTGGCAGGAAACAGCTATGACTCTGAGGTCAGTGGTTTAAGATTCATTTGACTTTGTATTTGTTCTGTATTTTACTCTTTTAAGCATCCAAAATTAATGAATATCCCACTAAAATTTAAATAGATATTTAGTGTCTTATATATTTAATTTTGACACAAAATGTCTCTCCATGTATTCCATATGGGGAATTTTGAATTATGACATTAGTACACACTTGGATGTAGATAAAACATTTTTTTGCACCCACAGATTAAGCAGATGGTTAAAAAAAATACATAGTTCCTAAAATAAATCCAGATTATTACAATTTACCAATGTATCAAGGTTATTTCTCATCATCTGGTCCACTTGGCTGCCTCGTTTTCTTGATTTGAGGCATGCAAGTGCCTCATATGCGCATAATTTTGCTTGTTTTATTTCACTAACACTGACTCCCGTTGTGTTTTCCCAGTTGCATTTAGTTCACTGGAACGCAGTCAAGTACAAGACGTTTGGGGAGGCGGCAGAAGCCCCCGACGGCCTCGCTGTCCTCGGCATCTTTCTAGACGTGAGCTATTTCACGTTAAAGTGTGCAGTTATTTATTTTTGTTGTCTTTTTGCTCTATATTTGTATTAGTTTTGAGGTACTGCAGAGAAATGTGTGTGTGACATCCGTAGTGATTGTAAAAGAGTGAAGAAACTGCCAAATAAATAAATTATTATTTATAATAGATTAAACTCTTTCTCTCTCTCTCATTAAAGACGGGCGACGACCACAGATGGCTCCACATGATCACAGACGCTCTGTACATGGTGAAGTTTAAGGTGAGCGCAGCTAACACCTTTTGATTATCAGTTTAACAACGTCATTGCAGTGGTATGAAATCTAAAAGCTGTGTGTGTGTGTGTGTGTTCCTCTCTCACAGGGCAGCTGCACTGATTTCAAGGGTTTCAACCCCAAGTGCCTGCTACCCAGCAGCCTCCACTACTGGACCTACCTGGGATCACTGACCACTCCCCCGCTACATGAGAGCGTCATCTGGATTGTCCTGAAGGAGCCGATCATAGTGTCTGATAAACAGGTGACCACAATAAACCTCTGATTTCATGAAACATCCTGAAGCGTTGAGGATGTGATTAGTACATTTATTTGTTTGATTGTCGAGGATGAAAGAACTGGTTACTTTTAACTTTCACTTGCCTGCCACTTTATTAGGTACACAGGAAACCTTATTTTCCCCAAACACTTGAACTTTGTGCCAGGAAGCATGTTCTTCTTCTTCTTCTCTCTAGTACCTGGTACTTTTTTATTTTTTAGTACCTGCTCAACAACTGCTTTACAAGTCACTAGTCACTCGTTTGTGTGTGTCGCGTGTAAAACGAAGTTACGGCACTTTCATGCAGCCGTGCAGTGATGACTCCGCCCACGTTGGGTAGCTGCTATCTTTGTAATTTACTGCTTAATTCTTGTCAGCGTGCAGCAATGCACATTGTTTTTATCCCCTAAACGATCTAAACGAGCTTATCTGGAAGCACCAGTGCTGCAGTTGATCGGTCATCTGTGAAAGCCGGGTTTCCTGTTCTGTGCGGGCATAATGAAGGTCGAACAGCTCGGCTCCACCAGACCAAAGTTCACTGGATCAGTGTGTCAGGTTTTTACGACGGACTGGAGCCATAAAACCAGTGTTTGGCTAAAGTACACGTGCTTATATTTGGAGATCACAACAAAGGGGCTCCACATCAGTCATGGAGGAAGCCCCGTGTATGGTTGACATGTTTTTGTTTTGTTTTAAATCCACAAAGTTAAGGGCTGGTAACCCCTGGCCTTTGAGTGTTATCATGAACATGATTAACTGCAGCACAGTCCCCTCCAGGTCTCCTGTGGCGACTGTTGTCAAGTCTTTTTGGATTTAACTCTCGCCCCCCCCCCCGTCTGTTAATCTCTTGTTGTCTCGTGCTTGGGAAAAGGAGAGTTTTAAAATCAGCTGTTGATGAGGCGTAAAGCTCAGCGCGACCGGCCTCCACAACTTATGACTCCAGGCTCGAAGCCTTTTATCCTCACCAGCTGATTATCCAGAAGGATGGATGACTGCAGGGCTTTAACTGTGGAATACATACGTGGAGACGCAACAGGGGGAAAAAACTAATATCTAACGAGACGTTTTAAGAATGATATTTAAAGAGTTAGGGTTTTGCAGAAATTTAATTTACTACTAATAAAAATTTGGTTTGCATAGCCTTTGAATAACCATTTTATATGTACTTAAGGGAAGGGTCTGCCGTGTTTCCACAGAAATCAGCCTAGAGCTTGTGCTTTGCATTCTGAAGCGATGATGGAGCGGATTTTTCAGCAGTGTCACTTTTTTAGATGTCACTAATTCTGCTCTGCTGCTGTACTGTATACACACAAATGCTTCCTCAGTCGGGTCTGATAGTTTTGCCTGACGGAGCCTGTTTTCAGACGAAGTACGCAGCAAACCGATAACGTCGCATCATTTCTGTTCACAAAGACCAAACCGAGGCAGAATAATAACATCAGCGACAACTTAAAGTTTTTTTAAATTGTCCTAAATGGACACGTGGTCATTGAAAGTGCTTGAATTTTGTGCAAGAGCTTGATATTTAAGTCCATGTCTCCCTTGTTTGTTACGACGCCACCTACTGTTTCATGCGCCTTGCATTGCTTGATGTAAGTAGACCATCTTAAGCTGTTTCAGCACATTTGCTCCTTGAATTTTAGTCCTGGAAAGTCCTTGAAATGTCTGGAAGTCTGTGCTCAAAGTGTACTTTCAGGAACCATCAATTAGAAAAGGTGAGATATGGACAAAGCGACTCTTTCCATCTTAAGCTTTATTTGTATAGTTGTTCTCTTGAATTTGAAGTGCTGGAACATCCTTGAAAAGTCTTTGATGTCAACCAAGGTGTGGGAACCCTGGTCTCCGTGCTGCAGCTTTAAGTTGTAATTAACATTTGTCTAATCAACCTCTTCTTCATTTTCCGTCTCTCTCTTAATTGCAGCTGGGCAAGTTTCGCCTGCTGCAGTTCAGTGGAGAGGAAGAGGATCAGAGGACTCGCATGGAAAATAACTTCAGGCCTCCGCAGCCTCTCAAAGGACGGAAAGTGCGTTCCTCCAATTAACGTGACCTCAGCAAATCTGAAGTCAAAGAATTAAGTCGATGCATTAAACAAAACGGTGGATGCAATAATTTGAGTGTGATTTTTGTTCACCTCTAAGTAATTTGATTTGTACAGAAGAAGAAAACTTGCCGGCAGTTTATGGAAAATTAAAAGTAAGATTTTTTTGGTCGTAGGATGAGACCAACAAATGAGATCTTCCTGTAGCACTGTAGTGGACTGTACTGGTTTTTTGCATACTGGTCTGCAGATTCAAGGCCTCAGTCTCCTTAACTGATCCCTGCTCATCCCTTGTTGATCTGGTGGATTCACGGTTCCTCTCTAGAGCTCGTGGTGGAGTGGGATTAGAGCTGCAGTTGCTTAAACTGGTCTGTTTGGACACGAGAGCTCAAGGGACAAAAACCCAAACTATTTCTTTAAATAACTTTGAATAAAAACTTCATTGAACTTCCATAGAACACAGAAACTTACTTTTTTAGGACCTTCAGTCTTGATATGAAACTACATCCATTGCTTTGGAAAACTAAATACGCACAGTCCAGTTCAGGGATGCCTGAGCGAGGCCTCGCTGTGTGATCTGGATGAGTTACGGTCACGTCGTGTAACGCTGCTCCTCATTTAGATGGACTTTGGATTATTTTTTTTTAACTAATGCAGAGTTATGACAGGGATGAACTTCCTGTGCAACAAATCTCACACGAATACTTATGTGCATCGGGGCATGATTGTTTTATGTTATTGACGTAGGAGAAACGACTATAAAATGTAATTTATGGGTGGTGTGAATATTTTTGTAATGTATTAAAAGAGGTCATGTTTGCCGAGTTGAATAAAAGTTTAAATTCTGTTTCAGTCCTTGTCGTTTAAATTGGTGATCAGATTTTTGTTTTTTCTTTATTGTCTTTACAAGGAAACTCAGCTGTTTAGAAACGGTACGACAAAAATGAGTGTCGCTCCTGCCTTAAAACGGACAAAGAAGTAAAGAAAGCATGATAACACGTGTACAAATCTGAAATTACAACTTAAACCACAAACACTGTAAATAAAAGGCGTTAAAAACAACCAGAGCAAAAAATATGCAAGAATAAAGTGACATAGTAGTGGTAGCAGTAGGAGAGTGACAGACAATCGAAATTTATTAGAGCTTGAGAAGGATGGTTTTATATAAGTAACTAAAAAAGTAACTGATAATTTGGGATTTGAGGACTTTTATCTCTTAAACTTTACAGTTTTACGTTCAAACCAGATTAGAAAGACTTCCTTTTCCCCGTGTGGGGATATTTTTCTTGGGTAAAAGGGGCTCCGACAGCTGTGATACACAGAACGACAGATGACGGCTTACAAGGGCATGAAATTCACCGGTTTAAATTCCCTCTCACAGATCAGAATAAGCAGCACTGGGATCCATTGAATCCCGTTTAGTGGGTGAAAGACACACACAGAGAGAGAGAGAAATCATTCACTGTGATTCTCGTTAATAATTTACCTGTGATATCTTCATTGGGTTCGAGTTGTATATGGCCCTTGAAACTGCCGTGGCCAGTGTGAGAGTGTGAGTACTATCAGTAAATTACTAATTTAATACATCCCAGGTGAGGCTGAATGGAGGGACTTTATAATGTGACATTTTTACTATTTATTTAAACTTTATTTTACTAGGATCCAGTCTCCCATCATCTTTAAAATAACTTTATCAATATCACATCAAAAGATCATATCGATGAGTGTGCAAAAAATAAATTTTAACAAATAAAACATAATTTCTTTTTATTTAATGTACAATTTTTTTTGTAATACAAACCCTTATTTAATCGAATAAAGAACATCGATACACATTTATATATATATTTTTAGGTTAAAAAAAGAGAAAGACCTGATTAAAATTTGAGGCAGGGAAACCACAGAATATATATTTATATGTGTCATAATAGTAAATTACATAATAAAATGTATTCAACTAAAAATAATCTACAATTTATGCCGCAAAAGGTTTGAAAACCAGGGCGCGCTTATGTGAAAGGGTTTAAAAGCCTTTATTAACAGTCCAAAACTACATGTTTTTACTGATAGTGCTATATTTATTTATATTATATAGATTATAATATAATCTATATATATATATATATAGATTTATATTTTCTGCTTTTTCCAGACAAAATGATGTTACATTAATTACCCAGTGCAGCTACACCTGCAGGTGGCAGCATCTGCTCTCTTTTTGCATCCCATTCTGTGACAGATCATTATTGAACTGGACGAGTAAAAGATAAATCACAGACAGGAAGGAAGGATATATCACAATGAGGAATCTAAATAAAGTATATTTCGTAGATAATGGCCGACTTCAGCACGTCTGAGCTGCTCTGACGATCAGTTACACTCGACCTTGTCTTTGTCCACCGTGTGTCTGTCCATTGGACACACGATGGGTGTAACAATAGAAAAGACTGAGGCAGGGAAATAATATGTAGACAAAGGGATTTATTAAAAGATGCTTTTTGCAAAGGGAGAAGTTCCAAATGACCTCTAATGTCTTGAATGCAAATTCTAAAAACAAGAAGCCTGGACAGACTTGTGTCCAGGCCGCCGCCACCTCCTCCACACTTGTACCCAGTGACCCATCGGCAAACGTGACCCTCCATCAAAGGGTCCCCCACCGTGTTTGGGTTCAACTCCAGAGTGGACAGAGTCCCCGCCTGGAGCACATGGATGCTCCATGGAGGTAAAGGGGCCATGACAGGCTTGTGTCCAGGCAGGGGAGGCCCTGACCCAGATGGCATAATGGACAGAGCCCCCTGGAGCAGAGTGGATCTCCAGGGAGGTAAAGACTTGTGTCCATGCAGGTGACACAAGTTTATTCCTTTTCTTTCTTTCCCTCATTCTTAATTGATTTCATTTGTTCCCCTTTTCGTTCAGTCTTTTCTTCTTTTTCAGTCCTTTCTTTTCTTTTCATTCTTCATTTTCATTCTTCCCCTCATCTATTGATTTGCTTCCGTCCGCCTTTCAGTCCCCTCTTTTTGTACATTCTGTCTTTTCTTCTTACATCCCCTCCTTCTGTCCTTCATTGATTTCCTTCTTATCGTTCCTTCGCTCTACCTTTCTTTTTCATTTGTTCCTTTCCTCGCTCTTTCCCATCCCTTCTTTCTGTCCCGTCGTTTTGTTCGTTCTGTCTTTTCTTCCTTCTTCTCCTTTTTCTGTCCTCCTTTCTTTTCCCTTCTTTCCATTGTTTTAATTCCTTCCTTTCTTTTTCATTCACTTCTATTTTCTTTCTTTCCTCCATCTATTTTGTTTCTGTCCTACTTTCAGTTTGTTTGTTCTGTCACTTATTTCTGTCTGTCATTCTATGTCGGTTATTCATCTTCTCTGTGTGTGTGTGTGTGTGTGTGTGTGTGTGTGTGTAATGCATATTTAACGAGTGCTAAATAATACGTCTAAAATAGCATCAGGGAGCTTAATCGGGACTGAGAATACGTGAGAAAGGCACATCATCCTCAGCCCCGATCGATGGGTCATGTAACACGATATTGCGGTCAAGCTTCAGAAATAGAGTCAGCCACCTGTATTTTTAGCATCAGGATATCTATTTGCTTGTTGTAGTGTTTTATTTTTTTTCCAGACACAGCAACATCTGAGTAACTCGTGAAATGCAAACCCTGCAGCAGAATAAGCTGCGGTTGAGACAAAGGAAGGGAAGAATAAAACCTTCACAGAGCGCGTTTGTGAAATGATGAGAACGCAGAGATTTGTCAGCTCTGGCAAAAAATACTGCAAACCAACTGAGTCCTTTGTCCTTTTGTACATTTGACAGTCAACCGACATCAGTTTCTACCAGCTCAGGAGAAACCTTGAGACTCTTAATTCTTCATGATGGATGAGAGGAACTTCCTGTTCATTTGCCTTCATGACAAGAATCTTCATAAATGTGTCAGGTCAGATTTTATTTAGTTTTAGTCTTTTATATTCTCATTATGTCCGCTTTTATAAATTGGTCTTGTTTTCCTTTTATTATGGGCCGAGCAAAGTGCTTTGTAACTGTGTTTTGAATTATTACACAGTGAGTATGGACCAATTTTTTTGTAATATAATATATTACACATTTTTTTTTTGGTCCCAGAGAGTTATTTCAATAAGAATAAACAATGTTTGTACACACACATATCATTCATAGAAATAAGACGTACACAACACCAAACGATGGAGTCATTAAATACATAATTAGCAGTAATTAAAATTGTTAAAAAGATGTCCTCCGTGAATCTCAACAAATATCTGTGTTTATTCTTTTGTAAGTGACACTTTAATGCTGGAAAATCAAATTTTTTAATTAAAAAAACTACATTTTTACTCTTACAAACTTACAAACTGCAATTTAATGGAGTGATTTATTTTATGTGCAATGGTAGGTGTATGCATTTACATTCCCCCACAGATGGGGCTGTTGAGTTTGTGATAAGTAGGTGTGTTTACACCACACAGAGAATGATTCATTTACAAATAATATCAATTTACATGATAGGAAAAGAATAGAATAGATTGTATTCTCCTGTGACTCTCTGCAGTTACACACACGCAGACTGTCTGACAGTCACGAAGCTGCACAAAGGGCTCAAACCACATGTGTCTCCCACATAATCTGACCGCCTAATCTCACAGATTGTACGAGGCCACGCGGAGTCACCTCTTCTTTCCACAGTAAAGCTGGAAACGCGGCGCTCCACTCCTTTTCCCCTCGTACACTGTCAAGGACGGCAACTCTATCTGGCAATCAGGGGACACTGGCCATGTGCAGTTGCCATGGAGACGTTTAGCGCATGCAACACAACACAACACAAAGGCCTGGCCATGGCTCATATCTCCCCTACTTGTCTATGAGCCAGTGATCCATTGCCATCACACTGTCAGAAAATAAAACGGCAGTGACACGTGCATGTTTGGGTATTTATTTGAGGGCTTTATTTAGCGGCGTTATCTATTTTATGAGGATGTGATCTCCGCGCTTACTCCGTCTTTCCTGGGTGCTGATGTTTGGCCTTCACCCAGGTTCAGGGTTTAACGTGCAACTGTAGCCGCCTGCCAAACCATACACACATTTATGGGTTAATACACCAAATAATATCACGGTTGGCCAGGCAGTGAGTGGCCTTGTGTTCACTGAGTGGTTTATAAATCACAGAGGAGTAGATGAGGCCTTGGGCTCACCGTTGGTGGTCTGTTATGATAATTAAATAAAACAGTGCTTGGCTGTCATGGCAGAGAGGTCAGGATGTGTAATTCTAGACTTGGCTGTCAACTCACGCACCATTAACACGTTGATCGATGGAGTCTTTTTCTTGAAAATATCTTTCTGTGACCTTGATATTTGGTTTTCGGGCTCTTGGCCCCGGGTTTGATTGAGATGCTGATACTGGGAATGTGAGGTATGACAGTCACACGCGGTGAACTCTGACATCTGAGTCTGGTTACTCGACGCTGAGCCATGAGGTAATGCGAGTGGGCACCAGACACCTACGTGGTCCTCAAAGAAATCCACTGACTTCACGCTGTTACCCCCGAAGACCCCATGAGTCAATGTAAGATCCGGTGTTTACGCACAATGTCTATGGCAACACACAGTCAGCACTGCATCGGCGCCTTGTTTAACCGCTATTTCATGACATACATGGCTGTTTAGAGTCAGTATCAGACACGTTTGGATCACTGGGATTTATATTTCAAGCTATTTCAGTCAAGGCTGAAAGAGGTCATATAAGTCAGAGGTCAAAAAAACTAATTTACACTGTTAAATATGCAATTTTTTTTTTATTTATTTAATTTTTTTTATTTTACATTTTTTTATGTTCTACCCCACAGCAAGTCGGCTAAGACGATCAAGTGAACCGTTTAACAGATATGTAATTAACAGTCAGGCATTCAGGTTGGTAGGGAGATACTTAGTTAGCTAGCTAGCTAGATACTTAGTTAGCTAGCTAGCTAGATACTTAGTTAGCTAGCTAATGTGATACTTCACTAGATAGATAGATAGATAGATAGATAGATAGATAGATAGATAGAAATAGCTATAACATCGATAGATACGTAAGGTAAGCAATGCAAGGTAAGATAGGTAGGTTGTTAGGTGTATATTTAGTCAGCTAGCTAGCTAGATACTTTGCTATCTAACTAGATTTATTTTTCTTTTACATTTCTAAATATTTTGGGTCACTTTAATAAAAGTTATAGAATTTCAGGCCAAAATGATGATAGTTATAGTATTTCTTACACTGCAGTCCAATGTCAATAACAAATCTGACCCATATTGAATATACTCACCATACGCACAGTTGTATAAGTGTATCACTGCTTTATATTAAAAAAAATATTTAGTTTCTATTGCCTTGGAAAAGCCTCTTAGATGTACTTTAGTTACATCTTGTGACAAAACGGCCATAGCGTAAATTGTGTTTCCAATTCAAAAGAAAGAGTGTGACGTCCTTTTCAGTTTGTGTTTTGCTACCATAGCTCCTTGATGCACTTGTGAGAACCTCTTACCCACTGGACCTTTAAGAGGTTACAGCCATGTTGGTTTCATTGTGGTGCCCAGTGGTGTTTTGAGCCAACTTCTCATATTACATTATGATATTATGTCAAGATGTGTTCAATGTTGAAAACAGCTTCTCTGATTGAGCTTTTTTTTTGTTAAAAAAGACGAAATAAAACAAATTAATGATGAGTACATATATGTAGTACAATACTCGGTGATTGAATTTCAGTTGAGGATGAGTGGATTAAAGCTTTATTTAAAGTCCGTCCACAGACAGAGTGATCTGATAACTTTAATGGGTCTGACTGGGATAGACCCATGTGATCATGTCTGTCTGTCTGTCTCTCTGGATAGTCTCCAAAAACATCACAGGCCTTTGTCCAGTTTGATCCTCTCCACATCTGCTATCTGCCGCTACTCCCATAACCAGCCACCGCGGACACATCTGAGTCAGAGGGGTCAGTCATGCACCCAGAAGCATCACAAGTTTCCAACATCACCCCCCCCCCACCGAGCCCCCACCAAGCCCACAGCTTCAAAAATAGTCCCCGTTAGCCTTTTATAAATCGGAGTGTTTCTATAAAAAGCCTCTTGGGCTGACCAGAAACCTGGGCTGAAGCCACATCACCCTATCTTTAGCTTTATTTATGTCCTGGTGTTGACAGCACCACTTGCACAGCTTTCCAGTCACCGCTCAATAGGTCACATGTGTGCCGAGCCCTCGGCCCGGGCGCTGGAAAGCACCGTGGAGTAAAAACAGTAATCTGTGGGCCGGGCAGTTCTGGACAGCGCTGCGTCCCTTACAGAAACAAACCCGCATAACAGCTGCTTTGTTAACGGCCCGCTGATTCTTGCCCTCAGATTCTTTCCATCCACTTAGTGTTTATGGAGCTCTCCTCTGTTGACAGATAAGCACGTCCACTATTGTCAAACACTAATTGGCTTTATTACAGCCGTCACATGACAAGAACTGTAGTTACATGAGAGCTAAAATAGTCAGATTCATATCTTATTTCGCTAATGTAGGTCACACTTAATGTCTTTTCCCTAATGTTTTTTTGGGTTTTTTATTGCACCTACAGCTTTATTGCCGAGAGCTTCAGTTCCTGGTGTTTTTATTGCTGGAGCATGAAAAGCAGAAAGCACCACGTGTAAGCTTTATTTCATTTTTTCTCATTATATGAGAAGAGTAATAGATGGATCATTAGAGAGAAAAAAAATGATGAATAAAAGCTGAGTTTCATTCAGGGAACATGAATGCTAATCATGTGTCATTCAGTCTTTATTTGTCTATCACATCTGGCTACAATAGTTGTGTTTCCATTGAGTCAGAATAAAAGAAAATATCAATACATTCATTTAATATGGCATAGTGAAAAGGGAGCATGGCTTGTGTAACCAGAGGGTTGTCGGTTTGAATCCTGACAGGTCAAGGGCTGGGGTACCTGTCTTGCAGACCACTCTTTCTATCACACATCTTTCATACCCATTCACTTGCTGCCGTCAGGTGCAACGGAGTTAAGTGTCTTGCCCAAGGATACATCGGCATGTAGACTAGCTGCGCGAGCTGGGATTCGAACCCACAACCTTCCAAATGAAAGATGACTGGCTGCACTGCTGTATACCGCTGACCTACTGTTGCCCCAATTGGCAGGTCTAAAGGTACCCAATCCCCATTGCGCCCCATTGACTGGCTTAATTGGACACTCTGAATTGACCCCAGTCACATCCAGTTTCACAAACAGACATTCCTTCCATGGATCGATGGGTCCCTGTATGAAAGGTTTAGTTATACCAAATCTATGAGACCCAGTGTGATTTTTAATATGCGTTTGCTGAAATCTCAAAGAGTCGTAGGAGCTGTGTTCTCGATGGCTCGGTTCACAACTTCTGACCAAGTCTGACACGTTAAAAGATGTGGATCAGCCTTCACAAGTCTTAATATGAAGGTCAGTGTGCCTCCACTGGATAAAAACAAACAACGGCTCCTCCTCATCGTCTCTCCTTGCTGCCATTGTGTTTGGTCGAGACCATTTCAGGGAGAGTTTGCCCACACAAGGACAGCGAGGCCTCATCCCACTCAAGCTTCAGTTCATGACTGATGACAGAGGCCGTGCACATTCACACAGTGATGGTGTAGGTGGACCGTGTGTAATGCGTCTGCATCTGTGTCTTCTCTTGTCATTCTCTCCTCAAGAGCAAAGCATTGTTACACGAAGACGCGGCGGAGCCTCCAAGTGTGGGGGCCGCCGCGTCTTCGTTTACGAGCATCTGTTGCTCTCCCACAGTCTCCATGAAATGATTATTTTAACCTCCCTGTGAAAAGGTGAGCGTCCTTTCTATTTATAATGCATTGATCTGTGTTGAGTCTGAGGAGTGCAATCATGCAAATGTCTGTGCCAAGATGGAAATGTGTCATGATGTGTGGGATGAGTCAGTCAGTCCGAGAAGAATGAATGATTAGAATCGTTTTCATGTAATTGGCTTGCCGTGATTCTTTTTGTGTAATGACCGTGCACCTTTTTTTTTTTAAGGTCAAATGTTGAAAACGGAACATTGATGAAGTGTGTTGTAATTTACGAAGCACCAACACTTTGTACTTTACTTTATTTATATTTCTGGCAACTTCTATCCAACTATCGCGTTACTACCAAATAAAATCAGAAGAAGAAGAGTTGGTAATGGTCTGTATTTATATAGATCTCGATGAGCTGATGTACACTACGGTTTTTGCCATTCAGCCATTCACACAGCTTTCATACCCATTCACACGCTTCAAGATAGGGTTAAATGTCTTGGAGTTGAACCCACAACCTTCCAGAAAGACAACTCATCCTACCACTGAGCCACCATGGCTCAATCCTAACTCCTCACTTTTTTAATACTTTTTCTTCTAAATCTTAAGTACATTTTTTTATATCAGAAAATTACTTTTGATACTTAAGTATAGTAAATGGCATATACTTTAAGACTTTTACTTTAGTAGTATTATAAAAAGTGACTTCTGGTAAGATACTTTTTAAGGCACTTAAAGGGTTAGGGTGCGATTCAGTCACTTCACCAAATGTAGCACGTATGTAGAATAATGTCATATTTAATAGACTTATGAAAAATTAATGTAAATTATCTACTGACGAGGGCTGTTAAAGGTCCAGTGTGTACGATTTAGTGTCATCTAATGGTGAGACTGCAGATGGCGTCAAACAGAAGACTCCTCAGCTCAAACCCTTCTTTTCCCAGTCGATCAGAGAAGCACAGTGGCCTTCGCATACTAGAGAGAATGATGCTTTGCTTTTGTAAGCGTTCACTTTAAAATGCAAAATGCTTGTTCTGCATGTTCTGCAAGGCAAGGCCCTTAGCCAATGTACACAGAAAAGAAAACGCTTAATCTATGGCTACAAAAAAACAGTGATCCTACACTTTTAGAAATGCAATATTCAGTTTTTGAATAAACGAAAACTCCTAAATGTTACAAACTGGAACATTAAATTAATATAGTTCATAACATACAATAAAAATACACAGTAGGTGCATTGATTTGCATTGTTGGATTGCAACAAACATGGGAATGAAGGGTTGTTTTCGGTCACTCCCACATTCACCATTCCTCTGCTTTAAATACTCACTACAGCACCAAACCAGGGGCTGTGGCTTCTTGCAAGTGATATTTTATACCCCCCCCCCCCGAGAATGACTTTTGCCAAAAACTATAGCTCCAGCTTTCTTTTTTTGAGCCTCTTTTTTAAAAAGAAATAAATAAGTAAAGTATATATTTATGATTATTAGGTCGGGTAATTATTTTTGGGAAAGACTGATCAAGAGTGTCCAGTCAGTGACATTCTTAGTCTCAGTGGTCTGACAGTAAATCTAGGAGAAACTTTTTCAAGTAGCTAACAATACTTTATCCAATCAGGAGCCAGGAGTCCACAGAGAGGTGGTCCTCTTTCCTGGAGTGAGACTATTTGTATGTGTTTGTGGGTAATGGAAAGGTATAGTTTGCATGACAACATCTCTGACAGCAGCTTTAACATGCCGCGATGTAGGACTGCAGATACTGGCTGATTAAAGCTTATATGTGATATTCTTCATCGTGGTTGACACTGGTGCCTCAGCTTCTTCATTTGAATCCCAGTCTGACCGGTGGCTTCACCGATGTCACCACATCAAGCTTCCTCCCACAGTCCAGAGACATGGAGAGTGTCGTTAGGCTAATTAGAGACTCTAAACTGACTGCAGGTGTGAATGTGACCACGGTGTGTGAAAGGTTCTTTATCCCTGTAGGTTGGCCCCATGGTAGCCGGCTGGTGACCTCACCCAGCAGGTGCTTTAGCACCACAGGTACTTTTCATGTAGCTCTACTATGTACAGTATACTCCAAAGATGGTAGTTGTAGAAATTTAGGAACTCAGAAGCCACCGTAGAACCTGGTGGCCATTGTTGCAGCTATTGCAATTTAGGTGATATTTTTGTTAGTGAGTTAAAGGATAAATGGCTAAAATACTGCTTCTAAGTATATCACGTATATATCACGGCCCTCGGTACGTCACTTTTGGCAACACAGCCCTCCAAAAAACCCTCAACCACGTTTAGAAGTCAGGTGAAACATGTCATGTTGTGAAGTTAGCCACTACTGTTGCTGTGCGTGTTTAACAGTCAAGGCAAATCTCTGTTTTTAAGTCAGAAGTCTTGTCTTTTGTTGGATTCAGTTAAGTTGGATTAGTTTGGTCCCAAAATCCACCATTATTCTGTTCTGTTTAGGATGTAAGGTATACCGTCGACCGCCTTACGCCACTGGAATTGTTGTTTGTTACTATAATGTTAGCTGATTAGCTCCAGACTCTCAGAAAGGTAGTTTTAACATTGATAAACTGAATTCCTCATAAATTCACGCAAGAAAATATCATCAATTTGACCAAAAGATGCATTAATAGCTATTCTGAAATTAGTAGTATAACAGCTAGGCGGAACTTGACTAACTGACAAGAACAGCTTGTACGTATTGTGCCAACCAGTCGAGTCTGGGTTGCTTTAGTGCATATACAGTATAAATATACATATTCCAGCTGCCTCTAGAATCAAATTGTTGATTCCCAGCTTCCTGTCTTGATAGTCTGAGATGTAAGAGTGATTATAGTCTCCGAAATGCCATAAATAGCTGCAGTGACGCACATACTCTGTCAAATGTCCATTTCATGCGACAAGCAATTTCAACTGTTTTTCCTGTTCAGAACATCAAATTACAGGATTGGATGAAAATCAGAAAACACAGCGAGCAGAACCATGACCCTTTCTTCTTTTCAGAGCTTTTATCAAAGAAACATTTCAACAGGCAATTTTGTTGCACATAAAGAGCCTCGTCTTCTTCGTCGGGAGGCCGCAGAGTGCTTTTTTTTTTTTAACAGATATTATCAAGAGTGCAGACAACCATGTCAGTGCTTGACATGTTAAAAATAAAGTGTATTAGTTAAAAACCTGCCTTTGTCCTCAATGTGTCTCCCTCTGTCCTCCTTTGTTCACAGATAAATGAACAAAGATGAGTTCTGACTCCTGAGAGGATAACTATTATTGTTATTGTTGTGGGATTTCCTATTTGTATAGACCCATGTGACTGACCAAACACACAGAAATACAGTCAATACAGACAATACAAGACAAAGTGCAAACTACTATAGCCTAAAATCATGAGCAAAAGCACAAAATATCAAAGATTCTGTTGTTTTTGGGATGTTATTTCATGTTTTCAGGAAGGCCACTGTAGTTTCTCGTGTCGTTTTTGTCAGGCTTCCTTCTTCTTACGAATGATAGGTGATGAGTTGATGATGCAGGAAAAGACCTCACTGACACAGGACTTGTACTGAACAAAGGGATTTTATTTAGTTACAAGTCAAGCGTCAGAACCAAGCCGCCACAGCAGCTTGGGAGAATGTGCTCCTGCCGAATCTCCGAACAATTCTGCCTCAGAAAAGCAAAACCAACACTATATAGATTCTCTAGCATTCCTATTTGCAGGCATCACATGTTTTGACCCCCGCCTTTCTCCTTTTTCTATAATGCAACAACTTGAAAAACAAGTTGGGTCTAGGTATACCATACTGTCCCATGATCTTTAAATTGGACAATATCACCATTTAGTCAAACAAGAGACATCTATATTTCCTAACTAACCATATCTAAGACAGACCCTCAAGCTTCCTGTCCTATACAGGATGCCTATTGTACAACGTATGGTCTGACTTGTCATGTGTCCAAGAGACCTTCTTGTCTCATATTTACTTATTAATGTCAATCTTCAATACATTTAAGTATTAAACATTAGCTGTGTTAATGTGTTCTTCTTAGTTCATATACTTCACTCGTACACTTGGGTGGTTGCCACTCCGTGCCAATAAATCCTACACACTGCTACCTTAAAAAAAAAAATTTAAATGCAGAAGCAGAAGCAAACAGGGATTAACAACTCCTCACGGTGCCCGTGACAGTGTAATAATGTGAAACAAGACAGTCGCGCACGCTCCGTACAACCGCAGGTCAACTTGATTAACTCCGGTTTTAAAGTTTGAGGCAGGGGCGGCTCACGCCCAAGTTTATTCCTCCGCTGTTTATGAAAACCCCTCGGCGAGGACTCATAAAGTGTGGCCACCGTTAAGTGGACAGCTGGAGCACATCTGTCACGCGGTGATGCAACCGAGCGCACCAGTGGGTTGTGTCGCTGCCTCGTTCCTGTCAGTGAATCAATTTGACACGCGAGTGGAAAACCCTAATAGCCCCTGACATTTCTCATCTGCCAGTAATTGGAGGCCATTTATATTAGTCAAACAGAGTTTACTGAAAGAGCAGGACATGCTCAAGCGTCCAAGTTTATTCCCACACTCGACGCGGCGTTAATCCCAGCATGTCTTGCAGTCAGGGGACAGTCACTTGTAATATAACGGTAATAGGAAGCAGACATCCACCGTGTTCCTCTACCTTTAGAGGAGCTTTTGTCATGCTGGTAAAAAAGACAATGTAGGATTTAAACCTTCAAATATGCATCCAAGATCATTCAAAATGTTACTTTCTACTAAGTATTTGTTGAAGGGGGAAGGAGAAAGAATAAGAGGCCGGACAAGGGAGAATACTGATCAGCTTGTTGACGTGAAACTGAAAGAAGCGGAGAGATACTCGACGGAGGAAGTGTAAATTGTTTGCTTGGCATCTATATCGAGAGCGTTTGAGTGTCAGGTTGAGTTATTGAAGTCGTCTCATTCATAAATCAAGTCATTCAAAACAATGTGCTCACAATGAGCAATGGGTTATACAAGCCGGTGTGAAAATGCACAAGCTGCACAAACTGAAGCACATGTCTGTGTTTTTTTTAGGGGCTATTTTGTTTCTAATATCTTGAAAAACTGAATATTTGTATGTTGTTTTAATTAAATACCCTTCATTTAAGTGTACTAAGCACATTTCTATGTACTCAGTGTGTCTAAGATATAATGAAGTGTCATTTCTGTCCCTTATTTTATATTTATACAGGGCATTTTTGTCTCTTCACTTCGTGCCCTTCTGTGTTTCCCGCCCCTTTGATCGCCTGCACCTGCTCCGATGAGTTCCACCTGTGTCTAATTGTCTCCACTCACCTCATGTGTGCATATAAACCTGTTCTTCCCTTCGCTTCGCTGCCAGTTTGGCTTTGTCTGTTGAGTCAAGCGATCCAGCGACTTGTTCCCTGTGTGTTTCTGAAGTTAGAACTCTCCATGTACCTGGGGTTAATTATTGATTCAAAGCGCATGTTAGAGGTTTGGTCTCTAAATTGAGGGTGAAATTCTGTTTCTTTTCCAGGAATAAGTCATGTTTTTATGCACTTTTCTTCAGAGAAGCAGAAGACATTACGCCTTACGTTGCTTCCTGTGTTTGGACCGAAAGTAATGGGGAAAAAAAAGCTTCCAGTTTCTCCGCCCTCTCTGCAAATTGAACTCAAATTATCAACATTTATTTCACTGGCAGCTTTCCGCTCTATCTTTAAAGAAAGACCAACAATGGGAATCCATTGAACAGTGCCTGTTTTTTTTGTTTCTTTTTTTTTATTAACTATGACGTGTGCTGCTGCCTTTCTTGGCCAGGTCTTGATCTCAGTGGTTCTTTTTATATGGTTAAATAAAGGATAGATAAATAAATATGTATATTTAGACCAACTTTCTGTCTCTTGGCTACGAGTTTTTGCTTTTTTTTTTGGATACCTCTTTTTTTTATTAACTTTTATTAACTATTAAGTTTTTTTTTGGCCTGGTTTTATTCAAGATACATTGACTGTACTAGTTTGATACACTGTTAAGATGTTTATAAATGCATTAGAGTGCATTCTTTTTTTTAAATCTATGCTATTATTTTTAAAATGTGCTTCGTTTCGACTTTAATACAATCACAATAGACAAAAATACATCACATAATATACATATGCTCATTATATTTTATAAAGTTATCTTATTTTAATGTTTTAATGGCTTTCACAGATGTACATTGTCATAAAAACACTTAACAAGAACTCTTAACTAAACAATGTTATTGTTATTTATTTGGCAATTAATAAACTGAATTCACCTTTTTTACACCCAAATTAGAGCCGGCTCACTGAGGTCGTCTGAGAAATCTTAACATTCAACCACGACAACTAACTTTTCTGTTCAGGAATGCAAATAAATAACTATAATTTTGCATCTTAACCAAGAACAAATAATATCCTTTACTTTCTTTTTTTGAAAATTCCTGGAAATCAGTAATTATTATATTTTGGCTTTAAAAATATCATTTTGGAGAAAAGAGCTTCTACATACTGGTGCATTAACCATTATTATTTTTGATAATTAAGTTGAGTTCATTGAGATCGACATGTCTTTAAGTCAGAGGTCTCAAACTTGAGGCCACCCCCATAAATTGATTATGGCCCACCACCATCATAAATACGTTTATATTGTGAACTAGTTATCGTTCCATATCAAAACAAACACTTTTATTTTGAAATGATGTGAAATATCACCATAAATATTACTATTTCAGTGTCTTTTTCACTTGACTGGCCCCCTACTGACCAAACCAGACACTCAGTGGCCCCCAGGTCATTTTGGGTGTGAGAGCCCTGCTTTGAGTGCATCTTAACGGCGACTAAATATAGCACTTTGCAGCCGTGACATGGAGTTAGCTTTTCCTCCACAGCTTTTCAAATGAAGGGGGTTATGTGCTGTGAATGTAATAATCAGTGATATTATGTAAGTGGATGAAAATTGTGTTTCCCTCCAGATAAAGTGCAATCAAACATGCTGCAATCAAAATGCAAATGAGGCGCACCTTGTGTATATAAATCTGCACCTTATCTCAACACCTCAGTAATGTATGGAGATACTGTATGGCAGAACACTCACATGAACAATGAGCTGGGACTCACAGATAAGTCTCCTTCAGCCTCTGAGTAGATCCATATCACAGAAAAATATAGAAATTGGATTTCTTGCCTGAACTCTCATCCAGGCACAGAGATCCTGGCACTGATTAAATATGCATCCCATCAGGAAAAAGTTCAGATACTGAGATGGAAGTGTGAGATATACATACATACATATATATATATATATATATATATATATATATATATATACTGTAAGGTAAGGTCACCATTGAATAAAGTCAGGCTATTCTGGTAACTTCTTTACGCCTTAACTGATATTTTAAATGTAAACTTTCAAGAAACACTGATATTTTAAATAACATATGTGGCAAACTTGTAAAAAATGGTGTGAATTTACAATCATTGGAAGACGATAAATAAACTAATAAGTAAGACAGTGTTACTGCATGTGGGTCTTGTGACACTGACTGTGGACTGTGTGGGTCCTTTCCCACACTCAAAGCCATGTAATCCATGTTGATATAAAACACTAAACGCAGCTGCTTCCGTTATTGTCAGAAATCCAAGTGGGAAACTTGTGAGTACTTTGACCAGTCATTTTTTTTTTAAATTTTTTTTTTAAAGGAGACTTATCAGAAATCACTTGGAATAGTGTCCCACACTGATGCAACCGCTCTGCAACAGCTGAGATGTGGAAACCGACAAGTTTTGAAGCCAAAGTGAAAGGCCAACATCTTAAAGCCGGCTTAAAATAGCCAACGCTTTGGGGAAACTCTGAGCAGAGGGAGCACGGATTAAGAAAAACACTTCATGTCTGCTGGTAACCAGCAGTGGAAAACCAGCCCCGGCCACTTGGGGGAAAAAACTGGCCACTGCTCGGCTGTGCCAGTTCCCAAGTGTCCCTCCATATGTGGCGAATTATCTTTTATTTCCCAAGCTGTTAAGTGTAATTGGAAATCTCGGCAACCCATTTCTGTCTGTGGCCTCGCACCCAAAGTCAGATAGCTGAACCGTCTCTGTCCACAGACGCTCGGTTGGAACACATCAAGGCTAAAGTTGGAGGCTCATTACCTCCCGAATGTAAAGCTTGACCCCGTGTCACGAGCTTATCCCCTCTACTATACACTCGCTCGCTCTCTCATCTTCCGCAGGCTCCTCTCCAGTGTGTTTTTCTTTCAGTTGGAGTTATGTCGCGCTTTGATTGGAACTGTTAGCGGAGATATAAATAACCGTAATAGAAATGGGCAGTGGGTGCATCGGCCATCAGCTGCTTTGTCTGGCTGTGAGTCACCACGCACTGAAAATGCGAGCGTCTATACACTTTATATACATATTTATAATAGTGAATATAGAAATGTCAACTCATGTCTTACCATTCATTAAACCTCACACATATTGTGCTTAAGTGTGAGCGTCATTGTCATTTCCAATGTGTTATTTATTTTTTTATGTTAAAACTTACAGTATATTCAGAGGCTATAAGAATGTGCAACATAGAGTGTCTTATATCCTTTTTTCCTCCCCCAGCACAATCTACGCAATCTGATGGGAAAATTCACCAATTTATATAAACAAACCTGAGCAAAAAGTCCTCAAAATGTTTAAAATCGGATTGAATTTGTGAAATGTGGAAATAGGTTTTTATTTTCTGCACAATTATTGCTACTTTATATCACGACTAAAAATGCAGCATAAAATTAATCCTCATCTTTTACTTGCCAAAAAAAGAAGTCATCTTTGTATTCAATTTGACAATTTGACACGTTTATAGGAAAAGTACACGTCTTAAGTAATAAAATGAATAATGGCTGGATAATTCCAT
The DNA here is from genome assembly GCF_958295425.1 of Solea solea. Lineage (NCBI taxonomy): Eukaryota > Metazoa > Chordata > Actinopteri > Pleuronectiformes > Soleidae > Solea > Solea solea. The sequence goes on from NC_081138.1 coordinate 28,584,225, forward strand.
TTGAGCTGCGTGCGCCTCAGAGTCATTGTTCGTGCCATGGCTCACTGTCACGCTGCCACGACTCAGTGAGACACTTGAACAGAAAAGAGACATCATTACTGTTATTAATCAAACCTGTGTTCTTTTTTCTCTCTCTCACAAAAGAACCAACAACACTGACAGGTTATATATTAATATTTTGCTTTTTCATTTTCCAGGCATCACTTACAACGTTACTGGCTCATTGTTCTGCACGGAATCTCAGTCGAAATATCAACTTAACTTCTTTCTTGCACAAAATTTAAGCACTTGCAATGAGCTTATGTCTATTTTGGGGCGATTTTCAAAAACTTTCAAGGGCCTTGACATGTTTTTTTTTCAAATTCACAAACTTCCAAGGATTTCAAGGACCTGTGGGAACCCTGATTTGTAGAGGTTCAGTGAATCCATACGTTTATGTATATAATTTCTTTTAAAAAAAGAAAAACAACACACAAAACACAGGCACATTGATTTCTACTAGAGCTGCAGCTAACAATTATTTTCGTTTATTTAATTGTTTGGTCCATAAAATGTCAGAAAACGTTAATAAAACGTCGATCAGTCTTTGTCAAACCTGGAAATGATGATGTTCTCGAATGCCTTGTTTTGCCCACAAACCAAAATGATTCCGATTTAATGATTTCTTTGTTTGATGGAGCAAAGAAAGCAGAAAATATTCACATTTAAGAAGCAGAAACAATCAGAAATCATGTTTTAATAATGAAAAAAAGCTTCAAACCGGCAAATCGATGATCGTTGACGATCCATTTAACGATTGATTCATCGAGTAATTGTTTCTACAGATGTGTTTTGCACTGCCCTTAAAAACCACCTCACAAATATGGACCCTCCCACGTCGTTGCCAAAGCAACCGGTTATATATCTGGACACACAAATCTGATTTGATCTCGTGCCATTAACAGTGCAGAGAGTCTGAGACTTGAGAGAAAGAAATCCAATTTGGCGTCTCGTCTTTTTCCTCCTCACACTTACACAAAGTTATCTGGAAATAATGAAACCTTTTCTTAGAGCGGGGCTAATGGAAAATAATCCCGCATGTATTTAATTTGTAAAGCTTTGTCTTTTGTGCACTGGAGGTGATTAGTTGGTCTGACACGGTTTGGGGCGAGAGCGTCATTCAGCGGACCTTCAATTGTTTCGAGCTATTCATAGCAACACTTAGGTCTGAATATAGCTTTGTCTGCCTGTTTGGTTCTGGTTTAGTGTTTATAAAGCCTTAATCACACATAACACATGCACTTACACGCAGCACAATCTCAGGGCCGTCTCACTGGATTACGTGGCAGATGTAACTGCAGAATTTAAAAAGAAAAAAAAGAAAAGGGGTGGGGGGGATGTAAACTGGTGAATCCATTGCTCAAACAAATGTATTTGTATTAAAATGTCATTAAATGATGCAGTTATGGGGTTGGCATAACATTTCATTTGAATTCTGTCACGTTTCAGCATTTACAGGCAGGTTTTTCTTCTAATTTTGTGCTTTTTACAATAATCTGTTAACATCTTTAGATTATCATTAGAGAAAAGAAAGATTGATTCCAATTAAAATCCCAATAAGCAGCTATAGGAACAAATTGTGTATGTACAGGGATAAAAAACAACAATGAAATCATAACATACGTACAGAATAATCAGCGATCATGTGATTTTTTTTTCTTTTCAGTTTAGTGTACAGTACATGCAAACTTTTATCTATATAAACCAAACTACACATTCATTTATATATTTTTTTTTAGACATTCGTGGCCACTCAATGTATTCAGTACAGCATAAGCAGTATGGACAGAAATAATCTGGATTAGATTGACATCTTCAGAGGAACTCTCTCCTGGCTGGTTTTACTCGGCCTTTTGGGATTCTGGTACGAGAGTCTCATGAACACGACGACGAGGATGGTTCCTGAAATCAAACAAATGGAAATATAAAAATAAATACTGAGATATTCAAATTTAGCTTTAGTTGTGTATATACCCCAACTCTAGGTTTTCATAATCTAATCAAAAAGAAACCAGCACAGCACATAAAGGACATCCTTTATGACCCTGTCCTTCACCCTCTGTCAGCTGGGACTGTCTCCAGTCCACCACGACCCTCGTGTGGAGAATAAAGCGGTATCATTACATCCTGTATGGCCTCATAAACAGCACAATACAACTCATTCTAAATTTATCTCAAAAAAAAAACAGCCAGCGTTCCTCTGCAGAGACATAAACCTGCCATTCATGGTACATTGGTTCATTCAAGGACAAAGTCCCTGAATGCATCTTTAAAACACACGTCATGTAAAGTTCTACTGTGTAATTCATTATTCTTTACCGAAGACCGTGAAAGAAACCACATTACCCTGAGATTGACCACGTGAAATATCCTAATTATTCCAATTTTACTAGTATATCATCAATGACCCTGCATGACACATCACATATTCTGCTCTGCTCTGGAACGCTTTATAAATGTCCTTAAACGTTTTAAACCTTTTTAAAACTGTGCTTTTCCCGCAGCCTCTCCTCTCCGCTTACCTATGACCGCAAAGGTGCCGAGCAGAATGCCCACTGCAGACTGAATGGTTGGCATGCCCTGCAGCTGCTTGGCAGCCACTTTGCAGTTCCCTCTGACGTTGCAGGGACACACTGTCACTGACGGAGGAGGAAAGAGAAAAAACAACAGAAAAACATCACAGGACAGGAGTTAGTCCATCTTTCTGTCTACAAGCATTTGTTTTCTCTGACCTAATTTAACTACAATACTGCAGACACAATCATTTGATACACATACACAACCCTTTTCTTTCGTACAATTCTTAGGAACGCTGTGTCATCACAAGCCTGAGCTCGGACATGCTGGCACACGAGGACGGATCTCTATCGATTGTTCTTCCAATCTTTTTTTTGTTGTGTTCCCGTAAACCTCCTCTGCGCTCGCTTCAGCAGCACGGGCTGTGTCACGAGTGTTACCTGGCAAGTTGATGAAGGTGCTCCTGGGAGGGGAGCTGCTGTCAGAGATGGTGAAGGGCACAGTGTAAACCTCGGGAGCCAAATATGGGATGTTTAAGGACAGGTTGGTGTGAGTGTCTGAAGGACAGAGGAGAGAGGAGAGAGGAGAGAGGAGAGAAGAGAAAGTTATAGTGTTGTTATATGAAATATGAGTTGATGAGAGTGCTGGATGTTGATGCAGCAGTTGGGATGATGCCATCGGAGGAATCAAGAATTGATTTTTATGTCACAAAATGTTAGAGATTAAGAAAACATGTTTAAATTGAAATGCTGGATGTTGAGGACCAGAGGAGAGAAAACTATCGATGCCTGAAAGTGGAAGATAGATCTGCTGGTGTGGATATTATTCGTTTCTATCACATACACTGTTGGTGGATATTTCATCGTGTTTTAACAATTCAATTCAATTCAATTCTGGAGAGGAAACTGGAAAACCTGGAGAAATGAAGATTAACCAAATAGGTCAAATATTTATACAAATAAAACAGTGTATGAATGTCTATGTACATGAAAAGAATGTATCGCCATGTTTAAAATACCGTAGATTGGATAATAATTGCAATACAGTTGCCATTCTGAAGGCTAAACGTTGCTGGTTTACATGTTTTATATATAACCACTTATCAGTGGTTCTCAAACTTTTTATATCAAATTCCACCTGAGAAAATATTGAACATTAAAATACAGAACGCAGATTTATCCCCTATAAAATAATCTGTTCTCATCATCCTCCTCTTCCTCACATATAGTGAAATGAGATTAATATGGAGACAGAGATAAGGTGTTTATTATCTATCTATATATATAATATTTTTTATTATAATTTATTATTTGTTTAATTTTCTGCGGGTTTATATGTACAGCAGAACAGTATTTCAGATTTTCCTCCAAGTACGACCAGAGGAAGCTCGCGTACCACTGATGGTACACGTACCACAGTTTGAGAACCGTGGCTGTTTACAGTAGAATTTCTTGGGTGCTATTGTACTGTATCCTGTGCAAACCTGACAAGGTGTTAGATAGTCTAAAATTCTAGATGCGACACTAGAATATATGAACATTAAAGACATAATCACTTATATCTGAACATTATTTGACATTTTCCTTCTAACACACACACACACACACACAACACAACAGAGTGAGTGACTGACTGAGCTGTGTATGGAGTGGTTTGCTCAGAGTGTGTGTGTGTGTGTGTGTGTGTGTCTCTATCTTATCTCTGCGAATCAGTTGAAAACACAAGGCTCTGCCGTGTGACGCAGAAGCCCTGTCCTTTAAAGAGGAGTGTTTATCAAACTGTTTGAACCCTTATCCGAAGGTCTTAAACTCCACGCTCGCACCTTACCATCACCCCCCACCCCCCCCATGTTCCATTTATCAGCCGGGCTCGTACGAGCCGTGCCTGCCTTCTCGAGAGGCCGCTAATGTATTTATCCTGGATACTTGCACGGCTCTGCCGTCGTGTGACACTTCTTTCACACCGCGGATCTGTGACTCGTCTTTTATTTTGATTGATTGGTGGCACAAGAAAGTATATTTATATGATGCAAAGCTGACGGTGCGTGTGGATATATCACATTTCCCCTACTTACTGCCATGAACCGCTATATTTAGAGCGGACAGAAGTGGAATAAAAGTGTGCTCTCTTAATCGCTGCATCCCTGCACTGGCAACAACGTCATTTATTTGAACTCGGTGCCTTCTGAGAGTCCCTGTCATGAGTGTCTGCAGTGGTGCGAGGCAAAGGGCAGCTGCACACGCTGACATTATACTGACACATGTGCACACTATTGATACGGCCCTGATTGGCTGCCACCAGGTGCACCAACATTCTGCTGGATTCCGCTTTTAGCCTCCATTAGCTGGCGGCCAAAGAAATTATACAGATGATGAAATTACAGCTGAGGCCCAATCAATAGCAGCAGGAACGAAGGGGGGAGAGAATGAAGCAAATAAAAGAAAAAAAGGTTGAGAGGAAAGTGGTTGAGTGACGTAATGACAAACGTCATTGCAGCTTATGGTGTTTGCATTAAATGAGCCCAACGGCAGACGCTCGCAACTGTAGAAAATGAGATTCTCTCTTTTAAAAGTGCAATTTATTCATGTTCACGGTCATATCACTGTTTCTTTGTCTGTAAATTCTACATCCACTGGCTCTCTCTGGCTCTCCGGACGCAGCATGATCGTAGCCATCTCGAGCTGAACGTCCATATTAAAGACGTTTCGTGAAATCATTGTATTTTCTCTGGTGGTGCATTTAAAGACCAAAAAGCAAGCCACTTCTAGCCCTCACTACAGTATGTGGTTGTCAATTTTCGGTTTGAATTTGTTGGCAGGTTTGGTCTGATAATAGATATTTTTTTTGCAGCACTCTGTCTTCTCAGTCTTGAGTGTGTCCCCCCCTCTCAGCTCAGACAATTGCATGCTTTGCCGACCCTGTTGTTGCAAAGCCCCTGCAGTCTAATGACTCCCTTTCTTTGTTGGATGAAGAAAAAAAGAAAAAAAAATTCTTTTTCCACATTGGCAAGAAAAATCAGACCAAATCTGATGCTTGAAACCGCTGATTAAAGACTGAAATGACAGTTGAAACATGTTCATTATTGTTCATGCTCAAAAACAAGAACATTTCTGTACCTGTAAGTACACATGTGGAGAATGTTCTCTCACAAGTACAATATTGTGTTTGGAGATGCCGGATATTTGACAAATATTGTTTTTTTGTACCTTGTTTAGCTCATACCTCGCACCAATTCCTTTTAAAAATGTTTCCCCCTGCACATTTTATGTGTTATGTTTGTAATTTCGCCCCAGGAATGAGCATTTTCTTCATGTCGGTGAACAGTCCACAAAGTTATTATTGTGTGGACGGTTATGGTTCATTTTTGTGTCTTTAAACAATGGGTACATATCTGTACTATAGTATTGTAAAGGTACTTGTGTGTCTTCTGCGGCACTACATTGTACCTAAACTGTTACAGTTGAATAAGGTACAAAAATTGACTTTCACTAACGGGTACAAAATTGTCAAAATTGTACCACATCAGTACTTTTGAGTGTGTTGTGTCTACTTCAGCAATCGCTAAAAAGAAGACTGTGCGTGCTGCTGCTTGAATTGTGTAATTTTGTGTGCCAAAACCTCACAAAAGAACGGCATGACTTGTCCATTTTCCAGAAAAAAAAAAAAAAGTGTAAATAACGTCTTCCAAATATGTTATATTCGTCATCTTTGGCTCACCGTATACAAAGTTTATGAGACACTGCTGTATGTCGTGGGTTGATGGTGTTATAACTAGTCTAGTCTTTGCCTCACCATTTATAGGTGTTAGCTTCCAGTTCCGCCTGACTGTGGCGTCACTGCGCAATGAGAAGTTGAGCCGTCCTCCATGTTGGGGTCCATCGCTGTCCCGTGACGCCAGCACCAGGGCTTGGTCCTCCCAGCGAGGCGTGCACAGATACTTCCACGAGTAGTCTCCAACCAGCACCGGACTGTTGTCATTCACGTCCAGGATTTGGACGGTAACCAGTGTGGACGCGGACAACGACGAGTTTCCTAAGAGAACATGGAGTAACATACACTTTATGGACAAGTGTATTGAATTCAGGTGTTTCAATCAGGCTTTGGGCTCTAGACCCAAAACGATGCTATGCTTTGGTTTGAAGAAGACCTGTTTCTACTACAACATGATTGTGCCTCAGTGCACAAAACAGGGACTTTAAAGACACGGATTGAAGAACTTGACCGACCCACACAGAGCCCTGACCTCAACCCCATCAAGCACCTTTGGGATGAACTGGAACACAGATTGTGAGTCAGGTCTTCTCGTCCAACAGCAGTGACTGACCTCCTCAATGGTCTACAGAATGAATGGACACAAATCCCCACAGAAACACTTGAGGAAAGTCTTCCAAGAAGTGTGGGAGCCAACTTCGTATTCAAGTACTGTATATGACATAATAATATGTCCTTACAGTACACCAGTTGGTGTAACGGTCAGGCGTCCCAGTTCTTTTGCTGATCATAAACACATTCATTTACAGTGGGAAAAAAATAAAGCCTCTTTGCTGGTTGTTTGGGTTCTTTTCCGTTCTTTTCCTCAACATCTGTTTTCATAAGACTCTGCACTGTGTATTTTTCCAACATGAAAAAATGTGCCTCAGCAGCACACAGTCCTTTGATCAAATATTGATATTAAAAAATAAAAGCGTTCTTACGTCCGTCCACAGCAATGACCTCCATGGTGTACGTGCTGTTCTCCTCTCTGTCCAAGGCCTGCACAGTCTTCAGTTCTCCAGAGTATTTTCCTATTGAAAAGTATTTCTTTGTGTCTCCTTGAAGAGAATATCTGTACCAAGAAAAAAAACCAGCACACGTGTCTCTCTGTGAGGTTAGATCTTCTGAAAGCTTCTTTTCAGTCTTCACAAACGAGGTTTACCTGATCGGGTGAGAGTCGGGGTCGTAACCTCGGATGGTGGCGATGACTCGTCCCGGTTCCTCGCCCTCCCTGACGGTCACCTCGTAGTGGCTCTGAGACAGGATTGGACCCTCGTTCACGTCGTCCACATAGATGGAGACGGTCGCCGTGGACGCGGGTCCGTATCGGCCGCGGACCAGAGCAACGGGGTTCTGAGCGCTGAGCACCAGGATGTACTCGCTCTCGCGCTCAAAGTCCAAAACCTGGTGTGAAGAGACAGAGGAGTGAAGAGACAGAGATGTTTAGATGTTCAGAAAAATACTAGATCAGATAGATAGATAGATAGATATATAGATAGATAGATAGATAGATAGAACCTCCTGCAGATACAGCAAATGAAAGAAATCAAAGATTTTCAGCGGAAGTGTGTTTATGAGGACACTGACAGAAAGTCAAACACCCACGCTCCAAACAAACAAACAGCATGTCGTCTTTGTGAGCAGGAAAGGGACACAACACAGTCCCTGGTGTCTTTTTCATCTCACTTCCAAGTAAACGTTTTACTGGCAGAGACTGTAGTCACTGGGGGGGGGGGGCAAATGATTCGCTGTGTCACTAAATTTCCATGATGACAAACGCAGTGTAACTACAATGTAACAGTGTAATAAATGTCTTCATGTAAGACTGACTATACTATATATATATATATATATATGTATATATATATATATATATACTCAGGTTACAGTTGTATGTAAACAGCAACTGTAACCTGTTGCCTTTGTTTGATGGCCTAAAGATGTGTTTTCACACAGATTAAGTATACGTGACACAAAGAGTGAGAGACAAAATATACCAACTGAAAACAACTGAGTCATAGTTTCTCTAAATCTCTGCTGTATCTTATTATTTTAGACCCTTCTGGAGGATAAAGTGTTGGAATAATGAATGACTGAGTGATATAAGCCATTTAAATCTTGTTTTGTATCTTGTCAGGTTTTTACCTTAAAATGTGTCTGTCTGCCCGCAATAAAAACAAAAGAACATGATTAAACCAGGTATAGAAGTATCTGACATCACGCTGCTCTGTTGCCGTGGAGAAGAATACGCAGACCTTGGAGGTTTGATGAGTACTGCTGTTGACTGGAAGTGACGCATCAAACTACTCAGCGTGTTTCAGGGCGACAGAACATGTGCACGGACTCCCGAGGCTACAGTCCGTCACGATGTACCTTGACGTCTTCATATAATAATTCTACTTCTTTTTTGACACGTCCAAACTCCCATACACTCGCTCTTTTTCTTTCTTAACTATAATTATATTAATATGTGCGTTCATTTGTTAAGTTAAGGATTTTATATGTATACATACTATTTTTCTTGGTGGTCATATGGCACCCAACCAATAGATGGCGACCTAGGCTATGGCGACCTGCCTATATGGCCTATGCCTAGCGCTATATAATAGAATAGTTTAGATTGAATTTAATTTACACACATCCAGTCTGTCTAGTAAATTAAATGATACAGACACACGTTACATTTTTAATTAATGAAACTGAATAAGAGACAATGCATTATTATATCACTCTGTAACGTAGTTGTCGTAGTTATTGTGAGATTAAAAAGAAATACCAGCATTTTTCTATCAAATGACTTGAACAGTTCTATTCTGAGAGATTAAATCCTCCTACAGTCATTTAGGTCATTGTGAATGGGAGTGTGTCTGCATAGAAAATCTAAATAATGTTTATTAAAAAAACAAAAAAACTGGAAATGATTGCAAATCCTCCTTTCATGAACTCGGTGAGTAATATAAGAGTGTCGTCAGTGCATTAAACTTAATAGGCTTCATTATCGTGTTTAAAAATTAGCATAAGAGACAAAAAGAAATGTTTCAATGCTGCCATTTAAATCAAATCCTTTTCTGTATTTTTCCTCCCGTTTTTCTCATTCGTTTTCAAGTCGCTGTCATCTGCTCATGGGGCTGGAAGAGAATTAATTAAGCTTTTTTTCTTTCTTTTTTTTGCCTGTCATGCCCGGCAACAAACATGTTTGACAAAGAAAATGGAATTCTTAAAATGGAGAAAAAGAGGCCTTAAATTGTAGATTAGTCACAGTTTTTATGGATGACGCAATAAAAAAAGTAACTCGATTATTGCATTTAATGTCAATTATGAATGTTTCCGTTCAACAAAAGCATTTTTTTACACAATACAACAATAATGAACACATTTAGTAGCAGATGAATCTGTTTTAATTAGGTATTCTATCATGAATTCATCCATAAATAGACAAATGTGATTAATTGAACGATATCCAGCATGATAAAAGTTCCATTCAATTTGTCTTCAACAAAAAGGTTGCTATTGTAAACTGTGTGTACTGTGCTGCCCCTCAATGAGACACCCCCCCCCACTCACACACACACACACACACACACTTCCTCTGCTTCATTATACATTTCCCTCAGTCCTCAGCCTCGAGCCTGTGTGCTAAACTGCCATTAGTGTTCACACAATCTAATTATTCACTTGGGCAGTGCGAGTAGTGTGTAATTTCTATCTAATTTAATGTGTGTGTGTGTGTGAGAAATAAGGTAAATAAAACAGCAATTATTTCCTAATGGTATAAAGATGACAGTAATATTGCACAAAGGTCAATAAAAGAGCTTTAAACATTTCCTCCTCATAGATTTAATACAAGAATAAAAAAGTAAGTAATCATAGGTTGCTCTGTTATCTCAGAACTCACAGAGGCTGAAAATAATTAACTGTGTCCAACTCATTAGACTGTTCACTCACAACCACACACTGACACACAGACACACACAGACACACAGACACACACACACCATGTGTCTCTAAAAATGCTCAGCCGGATTATACGAGGCAGGCGAAGGGTGATGTGCCTCCAAGGACAGCAGATATTTAAAGGCCAAAATAGTGTCATCCGGATTTTTCTATTGAGGCATTTGGGACTCAATTTTTGACGTATTGGAATATTTTTGTTCCCAGTCTTTAACCCAGGGAATTCATGTCTTGAGTTAAATGTAAACTGACTGAATTATCGCGGCTGACGTCCATACATGTACACGGTGAGTCATTGGCTTTGCGGCTTCACTTTGCGTCCGTCACAAGTTGAAAGGCGCTCAACTTTCCCAGCGGCACCGTGAGAGTGAGTGAGCCACTGAGAACGCGCTATGCAAACATGCTAACTAATCAAACATGCTGACAATCAAACATGCTAACCAATCAAACATGCTGACCAATCAAATATGCTTACCAATCTAACATGCTAACCAATCAAACATGCTAACCAATCAAACATGCTGACCAATCAAACATGCTAACCAATCAAACATGCTGACCAATCAAATATGCTTACCAATCTAACATGCTGACCAATCAAACATGCTGACCAATCAAACATGCTGACCAATCAAACATGCTAACCAATCAAACATGCTGACCAATCAAACATGCTAACCAATCAAGCATGCTGACCAATCAAACATGCTGACCAATCAAACATGCTGACCAATCAAACATGCTAGGCAGGGTTTTAATGACAGAAGTCACACACTGGAGCTTTATAGTGTTACTCCACTGCAACATGAGTAACATTAATAACTCTTGCCATAAAAAACACTACATTTATCCATTCAACTGGAAACATATGAACATATCATAAAAAATCCCAGAGGAACTTTCTGATCTCGGTTTTTTTTTTTCAGGTGCTCGTGACATATGTGGTAATAATGTGTTTTCAGACACCGCGGGATATATTATATTGTTTTTCACCTTTGAGAGCACAAGCGACACCTCGTTGGTCTGCTTGTCGGGCACCAGTGTAAAGACCTCCTCCTCATTTCCAGACTCCAAATGGTATTCCACCTGCCAGCTGTCTCCTCCTCGAACATCTGCGTCTCTTGCCAGCACAGCTGTGACTGTGGTGCCCACGGAAGCGTCCTCCGGGATGTGAAAGGGTCCGTACTGATAGCGAGGGAGAAAGAGAAATGAGAAAACTGTTGACACATGAGACCCCCACGTGTAAAATGGGGTCTAATGGGGGTCAAAGGAGATTGTTGCCGTTATTAATCTCCACATTAAATAGAAATCAGCGTGCAAAAAGGACGTTTTACTAAAAATCACATCCCTTTTTACTCAGAATTAAGACAATACAGGGCCACATGGTGGTGTGATGGCTAGCATTTTTGCCTCACAGCAAGAAAGTTGTCAGATCGGGGTTCTCCAGCTTCCTCCCACAGTCCAAAGACATGCAGATTGGGAATTTGGACGCTCTAAATTGACCATATTTGTGACTGTGGGAGTGGATGTACAGGGTTTAAGTGGTAGAAAATGGATGGAAGGATGAAAGAAACAGAACCTCTTACATGGATGATACTAGAATGTTTGTTATCGTTGATGTGACATGTGACTGATTGATTTCCAGGTTATATGTGACCACATGGGAGTGCACACTTTGCCCCCGCTTGCCCTCCCAGTGTGAGCTGACCTTTATTCACACACCTCTGTGTGTTTAGACAGCCGTTTAATCTGCCACTCACTGATGTCCTCTGGTGAAGCAGCCATGCCTCTGATCTGGCTGCCCCATCCGCAGGCTCTCTGAACCCAGCGCTGTCACCACTCACCTCCCACGTCTCCCCCTATAGCGCTTTCACATCAGCATGGAAAATGCTGCACTACTCAGGCGTGACCTGCTCAAGAGCATTTTCCACCTCTACGTTTGTGGCGTGCACGTGCGTGTGTGTGTGTGTTTGTGTGGGAGCGATTGTCCGAGCAACAACTGCTAGTTTGAAAGGCACGTGGTGATTATCTTGTCATCTGGATGCGACGTAGACGACTTGAAGAAGACCGTTCTCCTGTATGGACATTCATGCCCAATTTCTGCTGTGAAATTTGAAGGCTGTACCGTCTCCTCACAGTCAAATTTCGAGCTTCCTTCACAGCGTATAGTGTTCACAGTCTTTCAGTGTCACTGCGGTCTGACAGAAAGAACAGCAAGAGACTGTTTCCCCATTATCACAGTGTGATGGCTCTCCCACATAATTCCCAACACTCTTGCCTTTTTTTTCTTTTCTTTCTCTTTTATGCGGCCCGTGTGGGCGGAAGTGAGGGGATTTTCTGTAATTGTCTATCTTTAGCCAATTTTCCTTTCACACCGGCAGCTACGATAAAGCGAGGTTCCTCACTGTTGCTTTTCATGCTGATGTTGATGATGCCTTTGCACGACTGGATCGCAAAGTGGTAATGAATGCAAGTAATTGCAGTTCGTGCAGTTGTTCATGTCTTTCAGTTAAATTTTTAGTGCAATTTATGTTTTCATAGGTGAGACATTGTTGGTAGTGGTTGGCGTCCAAACACTGAGGCCGAGTATTCAGTGTACTGTACACATAGACAGCATCATGGAGAGCAGAGAAACCCAACAATTAACATCAGTGGAGAGAAAAAACTCCCTGACAGAACCAGACTCAAAGATGTGCAGCCATGTGCCTCGACCGGTTGGGGTGAAAGGAAAGATGGGGGACAGATAGCGGGGAGAAAAATGTCCCTAATTCTAACACACTGGACCTATAAGGGTCCAGTGTGTCACATAATATCACATAAACTGTGATGTGAATTTCTCTGTGAGATGAATAAAGTATCTAACTATCTATCTATCTATTATGTTGATGTTGACTACCATTATGAGCAGTTCTCATCTTGGGGCCTGTGAGAGCCTTCCAGCACTACTTAAATAAAAACCAAACACACTCTGACCACAGCAGCTGTTGTTTGTACCACCTCTGCAGCGGTTAAGTGCATGTTTGCAGGAAGTGTTTTATTCATTTATGTATTTATTCATTCTTTTGCTGGTGAATCAATGTAAACACTCTCCCGTGCCAAGTCACACTGCAATAAAAGCACCAACTGAAGCTAATATTTCACGGACGTCTAAAAAAGCTAAGAGGCCTGACGTCCTTACATAATGTCTGACACGCTAATGGCACTGAGTGTCACTGTGTTTTCGTTATGCAGATGTGACCATAAATAAATGAGTGGAAACTATGTCTCTAAAGAAAATTATGTCCAATTAAACTATAAAAACACGGCCCCCTTAGAGACAGAAGAAGTGAATAAAAACTCACTGCTATGAGCCTGAGATTAGACTGCATTTACATTTACTTCACTGGTGGAAAATTAGATCAGCGACCTGCAGATTGGATTCACAGTCTGCAGTCCAATAGTCACTTATTGTGGCCTGTGATGTTTGGCCTGTCTTTCTTCCAAATGTATTGTTTATCCTGTCCTTTACAGGACTTGACTCGGTGACGTGAACATGTGCTTTCGTACCTCGTGGTGGGAGAAGACTGGCGGGTTGTTGTTCTCGTCCTGAACCGTCACAACCACCGTGCAAGAACTGTTCAGACCTGCCAGGAACAATCATCACAGCTTCTGTTGGTGACTCAGGTTCAGCAACATCACATGAATGAATGAGGGAACAGGAACCTCATATTGCCTTTGTGACACCCTGATCCATGAGTCACACGGACGACATCATCTGTCACCCCACCGGAGGCTAGAATCATCCTGCACTGGACACTGTAGCATCTACGAAGCTAGTGACGCAGGTTCTTACAAAGCTAATGAACTGTTTTACATAAGCATATGGTGCTATTATTACTAGTTATTTGTCATCCCTTTGGTCTCTATTATTAAACGTCATTACAGAATATATAATTACAATAAATTGAACTGAACTGATAACTGTTTCCTCACTGATAATTTATGTTTTTGACATTTGGTGCTGGTGGTAGCTATTGGTGGTTAGCAGGGCAGGGCCCACTCTGTAGCAAGAGTTGCTAATGTTGCTAAAATGATTGTTGACCGCAGTTTATCTGAGATAAAATCTCGGCAACAGGAAGAACAACCCTGTCCGAGAGCTCCGTTTAGGCTGTGTAGTGCTTGAATTAAATGCACAAACATGATTTGATTGGCTAGTGTCTGTGTTGATATTTGAGTAAGGTGTTTTGAATCGCAAATGTTCGCACTCCTGCCTGGAAAGTTGAACGGTTGTCAACTTTAAGATAGTTCATGTCTCGGGATAAAGAAAAACCCAACATATTAAAGGGGATTTATGTCGGATATGCAACTAGAGTTACTGCAATCCAAATAAAAAAAACACTGCTGATCAAAGATTCTTCCCCAGAGTCTCAGAATGCCAAGTAGTTTGAGGAAACAATCCCACATGAATGAAAAGACAATAACACAAACATTAACAGAAACTCCAGGCTGTAAATCAAATTCTAAATTGTAAATACGCTGACTGGCTCTGCTTCCTAAATATAAATTGGCCTTTCATCACTCTGCTAAGGTAGTACTTGATGAAATGAAAGCCGAGAGTCACCTTTAGCGTCTTCTGCAGTGATGGTAAGCGTGTACTGTGGTGCTGTGCCCTCCATGCTGTCTGCTTGAACGGAGATGACCCCCGAGTCTCGGTCCACTCTGAAAAGAGCGCGAGGGCTCTCCGGGATCTGTCCGACTAAGCGGTAAAAGATCCGCACGTTGTCCGTCTTGGGATCGTCGTTATCCGCCGCCTGCACGGTCAGGATTTCTGTACCTGGTTAAAGAACCACCAGTAAAAGAGGGTCAAAGTAAGGTCATCTAACCCAGTTTGCAAGGTTTAATTTAGTATTTAGTTAAAGAAGATCAATACAGATTCTCAAATATCTAAAATGTGAGGTAAGAGGCCGCACAACAGAACGAATCCTAACAGAGTGATTTCATTTCGATCAAGAGATTCTCCTGTCCTGATTCATTTCCCACAATCAACCATTTTAAAGCATCAAGCAGGTTTTATGACCTAATAAGTCATAACAGACAAGGGTAACAACAAGGTACTTTCCCCCCGTGTCCTGGCAAAAATCCCACTCTGATGTCACACTGTGAATGTGGCACTTATTCTCTGGATTCCTGACAGTGTTTCTGCTCTGCCCTGTTGCCAAAAAATAACCCTAATAAAATATTAACAGTGAGCCAATTTCACCTTGTGGACTGTCGGGGCAGTTTTGGACAGGAGTTTGCACATCTGCCAGTTATTTTATAAAATCAAATGTTTAGTCATTTAGTCAAATCTGAAAAGGTTCTCATGCGTCAGAGCAAAGCCACCTTCTGTTGGTTATTAATGAATCCATAGCTCAACTAATCTTTGGAACAGAAGAAGCTGCCAGTTACCTCGAGCGGCCAGTTCCTTGACCACAGTGTGATACTGCGCCTGTGGAAAGGTGGGTCTGTTGTCGTTGGTGTCTCCCACCATCACCCTCAGTTCCACAGGTTTGGCAATCTCTCTGCCATCTGGACGCTCAACCACGATGCTGATCTGGAACTAAAGAGATCAAGGCAGAAACACAATGTTTTCTCCTCCACGGTGGTTGGACACTTAGTTGATGTCAGCTGCAGATGGTCACGGTCTTAGATTCACATTTCACATACATTCAAACGTGCAGTTCAGCTGGCAATGGGGAGCTATAGCTTTTGGGGTGTTTTCATAGAACCACCATAAAGAAATCATTAAAAAAAACACCCAGAATTTAGCCATATCAGAGGTTCTTCATCATGGACTTAGATCACAATCTTTGGAGTAGCACTCAGCACAAAATCAATTTATTACACTATAGGTAGAGATATTGTGTTAGAATAAGACATTCTCTGTTTGACCTCTTCCATCACAGACCAATATCACTTAAATTGGAGACTCAGTTGCTGCCATGTCGAGCGCCAGTCCATGTTTTTTTTACTACTATTAACTTCAAAACATCAAATTCTTCCAGCTGAAAGAGCATAAATTCCCCAAAGAGTCTCCACAAACGCACTGGTCTGGATTTCGCCATGTTTTTCCTCGCTGTTTTCATCTCCTCCTTCTTCTGTGTAACAGTTTCTCCTGTTATTTCGGGGTCAAAGCCTGGGGGCGGGAATTCGTGGCACATGTCCAGTACGCCTCCCACCAGTTTGGGTCCAATTGAACTTGTGCATGCAATAGTAATTATACTCCAAACCACATCATCTGGGTTTTAGTCCCACGTTGACAAAATTCAATTTGGTACAATCTCAGTCAGACAAACATGTTTACACACATTTTAAACGTCTGGCTTGAGTTGAACTAGCTCGTTTATGTACATAAATTTAAATCTGACGTCAAAGTGCAAAGTGCAACCTGCTCGAAACATTGGTTTGAAAACAAATTAAATCCACTGGTGAAGCCAGTCTTTCTGTGTGGTTCTCTGGCCACTTGAGCCAGAATGTACTGTTCACTGAGCCATTTAAAGGTCTCAAGGCCTAAAGCTGAGTGTGAATTTATCACGAATAATGACCCTTATCTAAGCCCCAAGCAAAGATGATTTGAAAAGTAACCTTTACCTTTGTAATCCCGGTCATAATGCAATATTTTCTCTGCCAAGGGCAGGATATGTTCAAGAAACAGAGCTGTTCCTTTTGGGTTTGGGGCTCTGGCTCCTTAATCACATCAAGCTTTATTTATAAAACAGCTTGTGCTCAGTGCTCCACATTGTTCCCAAATTAGTGTCACTGGAGTCCCTTTAATTACACCATCGGGATCATTAATATCTAAGTGAAATTATAATGGATCAATGGATGGAAATCATTAATAAGGGAATGAAATGTGTTATTCTGTTGGCAATTAAAACAGAACATCTGGTGAGAGGGGCAAAATAATGGGCTTTTAAATCATTGGACCAAACTTTATTCTGTTTAAGGAGAACTATATTTCACATATTTCACTGAGACAATAAGATCACAGTTTAGAGTACAATTACAATTAACATTGTTCTATGTTTGATTGTTTGATTATCAATTTAAATGGCGTATAATATGAATGTGAATTTAATCTGTGGACAAATGTTGGATGGAAACAGTTCATATATTTAACTTACCATCCTTATTACATGGTTAATATTTTGATGGTGCTCTGTCTCGTTTCAGTCGCAGTACATGTCAGAAACACTGCTATTACATACTATTATATAGCTCAGACAATTAACCTAAAAGGTGCTTCATGCAGCATCAGTGTAGACCATGTGCTGCTCCTAAACACATAAATAAACAAGACATTTATTGCGGTGATCTGGTGCTGTTTAGTTTCCACTTGTTGTACAGACCTGGTCCTGTGTCTCTCTGTCCAGAGGGGCGTTGAGATAAATGACTCCTTCTCTGCTGATGGTGAAGAGCATCTCTGGAAACTCCCCCTCCAGACTGTACTCTGCTTGACTTCCACTCCATTTGACCTACACAAACACACATAAATACACCCCATAAAATATGAATAGAAAACTCTGTACACCTAAATATGAAAAATTGAGATGCAGTCTAACCATATAGCTAGATACAGGGGCTAGAATAAAATTCTTCCATTGTGGCAAAACACGACATGATTCATACAATCATTTACACTTCAATAGTATTCAAAGCAATATAAATCCTTCTTTAATCCAGGCATCCAGTCCAATTACAAATTAGAATAGGCCTCATCACTCATTACCGAAACAGATATTTCATTTTTGTTAGTTTTTATAAATGTTATGACACATGGATCATATAAGAACTATAAACCTGACAAAAAACAAACAAACTAATATGAACCGTAGGTATTCGACAAACATTTTTAACACTGTATATATATAAGAAGCCCATAATATAAAAATAAAACTGCATTTCAGAGAATATGATATAAATTAATGCTGAGTTCCACTTGCATATGAGTACAGCATAGAAATTAAATAGTCATGACACTAAAAAATGGAATGTTTATCAGTTCAGAGTACATTTAAGATGATGTGTCTGTTACTACAACTTAATGGTTCATATTTATTTTACACCCCCATGAATACACTGTAAACCTGCAAAGCTTTGAAACAGCAAGGGCCTGCATGATGTGTGAGTACCAAAGCTAAGCTAACATTTTGTTTACATGATAAGAACCCATTCCAAACGCACTGACAATGATGTGGAACAGAGAGAGTGCAGCCAAAACTAACTATGCAGGCTGAAGGGGATTTTCCACTCTGGTTTACAGCCCCCTTCACAGACGGAGAGCTGTGCAGTGGAGTTGAAAGTGCTGTGGCCGTCGTGCAGCCATCAAACAGCACCCAACAAGGAGAGGAGCCCAGTCACGGCACAGCTGATGCACACCCGGGGGCATTTGCATCTCCTCAACACACTGTCACACACTCCTCCCGTGTTTTGGTGATGGCGACCCCAACGCCGCGCTGTTGTATACACGAAGCCACTTCATAAAGCGCGGCCGTTACGCTCTGCTCTCCAGACTTCAAAAGTTATATATTTAAAGACCTGATAAATGATCACCACCGTCTCGTCTATAAAAAGAGCTCGGTGGAGAAACACGGGTGAAGTCATCTGTTTTGAGTCTGTTGATGTTTAAATTTGCAGGGCACGTTCTGTCTCCCCGACGGCTTGTTTTTGATCCGCAGCGAGTGGAAAGTGTTGTTGACTCTGTGGAGCAGAGCCGCAATTGCTGGCTTACATAAGAGAGATGTCATGATGGCATAACACACTGACACAATCCACTAGGTATAAAGGAAAAAAAAAACTTTACAATCTCTCAGCAAATTAAATATCTCAGTCACCTCTCGGTCATTAATAATGAGCCTGCAGTCACAGAACGCTTGGAAACAATAAGCTTATAAAGTTAAGATGCTAAAGAATAAGTTAGCATACAGTCAATTATTTACACAGAGCAACCTTAGTATTAACTGTATTTGGAGTGTTGTTTCTGGCCACAGTTCACTTCACTTAAATGTTAAAGTTCTGCAGGTTTGAAAAAGTTTGAAAAATAAATGCTCTCCCGTCAACAGTTTCTTCAGAGTTTTGCCCCCAAAACAGTTGTCAGTAGTGGAACTGGGACGGTTGGCTGCACCTTTGTTGTAGGTTAGTGACAAGAGTCTAGACAATCACTCCCATGTGGTCCAAATTATAGTACTGGTTGTCCATCCGTCCATTTTCTACGTCTTTATCCTCCACATATGAGGGTCACGGGGGGAACTGTGCCGATCTCAGCTGACATAGGCTAGATTGCCTGTCCATCGCAGGGCCACTTAGAGACAAACAACCATTCACTCGCACACTCACATCTATTGCATGTTTTTGGGCTGTAGGAGGACCCGGAGAAAACACACACATAGGCGTTCACACAGGGAGAACATGCAATGCTCTTGTTCTGACCGGGTCTCGAAAACCCGGGTCTTCCTGCTGCAAAGGCAAGAGTGCTAACCACTTCACCAACCGTGTGGCCCAGTACTGGTTGTACAGAAACTAATACTCTTAATTTTAAGGTTCAAACGATTTGAATATAATACCTAAGTATAGTGAGAGTAGGAGACTGGTAGACATGAACCTGGAGAGG
This sequence comes from Solea solea, assembly GCF_958295425.1. Taxonomy (NCBI): domain Eukaryota; kingdom Metazoa; phylum Chordata; class Actinopteri; order Pleuronectiformes; family Soleidae; genus Solea; species Solea solea. Next base: position 28,604,113 of record NC_081138.1, read on the forward strand.
TGGAGGTAATGCACTGGAGAGAAGAGGAATGAAAGTGAATGACAGGTGGTAGAAAGTGGAAGATGAAAGCAGCAGAGGCAGAGTGAAATCCCTGGGGTCAACCATCCAAAGCAATGGACAGTGCACAAGAGAGGTAAAGAAGAGAGTGCAGGCAGGGTGGAGAGGGCGGATGTGTGACGGAAGGATGGCAGCAAAGGGAAAAGGGAAGTTCTACAAGACGGTAGTGAGACCTGCTTTGATGTATGGCTTGGAGACCGTGGCATTGTCTAAAAGACAGGAGGTGGAGCTGAAGGTGCTGAGATTTCTGTTGGGAGTGACCAGGATGGAGAGCATATTCGATGGACAGCTCAGGAAATAAAGTTGGAAAAAGGATGTTGAAGGAGGATTCATGGGTGTTGTAAAGGAGGACATGAGGACAGTTGGTGTAACAGAAGAGGACACAAGGGAGAGGACAAGATGAGAGGCAAATCTTGGTCTTCCATGTGTACTTTAGGCGAGGGCCTTGCTTTAGGGAGGCCACCATCTTGCACTGCCATGTTTCTCTATCATCTCTGTCATCTCTGCCATCCAAATGAGATCCTAATATCCTCTGTCTTTAAGTGTTACGCAAACTCCGGCTCGGAGTTGCTGCACTTTCCTCACCAACTGCAGTAGGTGGTTACTGCACATCATACAGAGCATTTCTACAATAATGAGAATTGAATGGAAACTTTTCGACAGAGAGCTGAATGAAGTGAAAAGGGCCATGGTTCCGTCAGAACGACTGACGCCTTTCAGACTATAAATACCCACTGGTTTATTGTTCATGTGAAAAACATTGATTAAGGCACTTGTACCATCAGCGCTGCTCAGACCCCGACATGAGGTCACACCTGATGACTAACATGAGCTGAATCACCGTGTTGATGCAAGTGTCATTAGTAATACTGCATGCTGATTAGGAGGCCGTGATGGAGGTCTGGCCAGGCTCAAACCAACCCTGCAACAACTAATCACATTTCATTTGTCTGCTAAAAACTGACAATTCAATGTGGTTAAGAGCCTTGACTCATGCGTTCACAGGCTCCGAGGCGCTGTCCCGCGCTCTGAAGACTCAGCAGATTGCATTACCGAGTTCAAGTCGTTCCGCTGATTGCGTTGCGTTATCAAAGTTTCAGGCCGGGTCATTCAGAAACGTGCGATCGATGACAGATTGACATGGACCTCTCGAGCCCCCGTGACGCAGATCTGCGATAACGAAACGCCCCGATTCTTTATATTTAGAAGGAAAAACAGAGATTGCTTTGTTCTGATGAGAGAATCAATCAAATTGCTCACAGTTAACAGTTGTCTCACTTCTGCCCAGTGACTCACAACGTTTCCCTACACAGTTAAGTTGAGCTACAGTATTAGCTCAACCATGACATTTAGCTGGAATATGTCCTAATTCCAGTATACAAGCACAAGCAGGGAATCAATGCAATAAACTCGCTTCACTAGGGGACAATAAGCTTGATGCTCATATTATGGCGTGTTTACAGTACACCATTGTAGCACAGCTTGGCTTTTTTTTGCTTTTCCATTAGTGATAGTAGCTGGTACCTGGTACTTTTTTTTTAGTCCCTGCTCTGGCGAGGTTCCACTGGAACCTCTTTGTCACTGGAAGAGTCATCGGCAACAAACTGTAGATCAGTTAAAAAAGACTTAAAAAATCCTGAAAACATGCATTGATCTCCAACAATAGTGAAAAAGCAACATTAGACATTTTTACAATTAAACCACGGACTAAAACAACAGCTGGCGGCTACTGGTGCGGCTACTGATGCCATATCAAGCACCAACTACTAGCTGTAGTGTGTAGCCTTTAAATATAAACCCATACTGTATCTGTTGCATTCAAACCATTGTCACAAGTGAGTTCACACATTGCAGATTAAACCCATTGGCTCCATGTGGCTCTCTTTGTATTTTTTCAGTTTAGCACAGTTTAGATCTCGTGTCACATCCAGACAACGTTTCCCCACTGCACACAGGAAGTGATTTGTTTGATCAGAGCAACAGGATGGAGTAAGACACAAAGAAACAGCCACAAAAGGTTTCAGAAGTGAATTCTTACATTTCTGTTCAAGATGAACAAACAGAGGCAGGATTATGATCATCAACAAAAATCCCCAAAATTTAAGATGACAGCATACATTTGGACTCCTCGTCAGACCAAATATGCATCAGTCTATTTTTAGCCGTGTTTTCTTCTTCTTCTTCTGTGTATTTGCTTCTTCTGTGTTACAGCCCAGGGACAGGAACTTGTGCTGAGCATCTAAGCCAAATTGAGTCCAGCTGAACGAATACATGGGACCGTAATTCAACTCCCGACCACATTATCTGGCTGAGTTTGTCCCACTTTAGAAAGGTTAACATGTGTAGTATTTAAAAAAGTCCAGATATAGTATAACAAAGTAATTACATTGTCCTCTAAGGTCATGTAAAACGATTTTTACACAAAGAGAGATGCATAAGGCCCGCACACTAATTCCAGCATCTGTCAAAAATATTGTCCCTCCAAGGACAGACAGTACATCTCCACACCATTTGTTGCAGATGAGTGCATGTGGACATGACCAGTCCATTTATCTGCAGACAGCAGGGGAGGAGGGATCCATAGAGTGGGTCTTCTGAACATGACTATATCTGTATGTGTCATCACAGCGGTGAGTCCCACCACCTACTGAGCACAGCAGTTCCATTACTTAGTGTGGGCGAAATGAGGCTTCCCTTACAGGAAAACAGCCACGCTCACCTAATCCAGTTTTCTAGTGATCTAGAGTCTGGACAAACGTGGCGGACAAACGGACAAATGTAACGAAATGGTTTTGAATGGCTTCATCTCTCGTTCTCTTCACACATTTTTTAATTAGAAATGAAAGCGAGGACACGGTGGGAACGTGCTTGGGGGAAACATTTTCACGAAAATGCTCCCTGATATTAGTGACTAGTATGATTTCTTCTTATAAATCAAATACACTGTGTATTAGCTTATTACGTTTTAAACCAACAAAACAAAAAAATATTGTAGATTTCGACTGGCCTTTTAAAAATAAAATATGGAGAAAAAGAAAAAAATCTAACTCGCCTACACTTGTGAATCCACACATTTTCAGTGGGTGGAAGGGGCTGTTAGAACAGGAGAGATGAGAGGCTGAGGGTGAGTGTGGGGGAGGTGGGAGAAAACAGGAGGAGGGGGAGGTATTGTGGAGTATTATCTGAGTACTGGCTACTGTGATTCTCAGATGCTGCACAATGAAGCGCCGGAAAAGTCTCATGTGTTCATTTACTTTGACACGTTAAAAGGAATCCTCTGAGAAGTTTCACGTTATTAAGAGACGTATACCATAGCTCGAGTTATTTATAGACGTACAGCATAAGTTATTAACAGACACATGTGCCAGATAGATAGATAGATAGATAGATAGATAGATAGATTGCTAGATTGCTAGATAGATTGCTAGATAAAATGATAGCATGCTAGCTAAAAGATAGATATATAGCTTACTAAAATGATAGTTTGCTAACTAAAAGATAGATAGATAGATAGATAGATAGATAGATAGATAGATAGATAGATAGATAGATAGATAGATAGATAAAATGATAGCTTGCTAGCTACAAGATAGATATATACAGTAGCTTGCTAAAATGATAGCTTACTAGCTAAAAAATAGATAGATAGATAGATAGATAGATAGATAGATAGATAACATGATAGCATGCTAGCTAAATGATAGCTTGATAGATAGATTTAGGTTTTTACAACCTTGTTTACCAAAAATAATAATTGATTCACTTTGACATACATTTTCCATTATGTCATTAGTCCACCAACGCTGCTCAGTTTCCCCTATCTCGCAAGATCAAAAGCAGTTTTAAAAGAAATGGTGATTCCATATCTCTATCTGGATCACGCCCACTTTCTAATGATTGCTTCTTCTTGTGCATTAATCTACATCTGCAGAAGATTTCATAAAAAAATCTGCCCTTTGGCCAAAGCAGAGCATGTGTTTCACATTTTGATGGTGGAAACTTAAAACGTAGAAGAACGACACAGTTCCTGGTAATGGTGCACTTCAGATCAGTCAGATCGGGATGTGTCATAAAATATCAAAACAGTTACTTTCAGTGAACAATACGATGAGAATGTCATGACATTTGCGAAGCATTTTGCTTTTCGTGTGGCCTGTTTTGGCTTTTTTTTACGAGGTGATTGTGGAACTTGTCGTGGTGCTGGTGGTGATTACAGTGGTTGAGTGGGTGGTCATGGGAGTTAACGTGACTCAGTCGGGAGGTAGCCTGAAAGGATCCATGGCATTTGCACAGCATTAATAATTCAGTATTTGGTCACTTAGAAGGACCCAAGAGGCACTAAAAACAGCAGCTGGCAATATGATGCGACTGTTCCCAGTCCAGGCTATTGACAGAGTTTTGATTTATTGTTATATGATATATATACAGTTGGAACTGCATTAGTAAAAATGTCAGCACTTCCCACAAGTTGTTTGCCTGGTGTGGTTTAAAGAAAATTGTTTTTATCCCTGCAATTAAATATTTTATATTATATTGATGTTGTTTCTCTTTCAACTGTTGGAGCAACATCAAAACTGATCATTAAATAAATTATAATTTTCAGCATTGTAACTTTTTTAATACCAATACTTTTAGTGCAATGATTATTATGCTTTCATTTAATTTTCACTTTTAATGGATTTTTATTAGCAACTTCAAACCTGACCTTTTAAAAAAAATCATGAATTTTAACCCATAAAATGCCGGTTTTCAGATGCAAATACACTATTTTAATGTAAAATGAACCACAAAATATGCGCTATTTTCCATTTTCTACATGATTATTGCATTTCCTTTGGAGGGACAATACAGGCTGGTATATGTCACTGATTAGCATTAACATTAATCTTTTTGCGTTATAATTTTTTGTTGAGTGTAGTTTCTTCTACACACTCCATACTTTAAGGACAAAAAAGTACCCTGCCTAAAACTGCTATCATTATTCTTTCACTTTTTTTTATTGCCACTTTTCAAAGGTAGTTATACAAGTTTAACATAAAAAAAACATCCAAAATATGAGATTTTCTTTAAAGAGATAACGGAGCCTGGGATAAGTCACTGATACAATGAACAATACTGACTTTTTGAGTTATTATTTTTTGTGCAGTGTCAGTTTTGGAATAAAATAACCACACACTCAGCCCTGTAACTGCCAGTAAACATTTTTTTTCCACTTTCATATTATAATCAAATTCAAATATATATATATTTTTAAAATTAAAACAACAAAAGCAAAATGTAATATCTTCCATATAGTACATGGAAATGAGATTTCCTTTGGAGGAAGAACACAGCGTGTGATTATATCACTGATTACCAACATCATTTTCTAATTCTGCACATCCTGATCAGGGTTTTGCTGCCTCACCTGGGAGATGGGGATGGGGTAGGGACCCGGGAGGTTCTCCTGCAGTCTCACAGGATCAGGCGATGCCCAGGTGTTTCCAGTCACCTCCACAGTGACGATGCCGGTGGTGAAGAAAGCGTTCGCCTTCCCCGCCATGTCCTTCACCATCACCGACAGCTTATATCGACCACACATCTCTGGGTCCAGAGTCGAGGCTCCTGGAGGAAGCAGTGGTTTACATGACATAAGAATACTTTATTTCACATTTTATTACATTTTTATACAAAGGCATCTTTCACACATTCACACTGTTCTGGGCCACCAGCTTAATTTACTGCTTGTTGGGTAGAAATAAAATAAGATAAAATAAAAATCCCCCCACTGCAATGGTGATATTAACCATTAGTTACGGCCGACCCTGAAGTAAAGGAGAAAATCAGGTGAGTAATTTTCACTGCTGTGTGGAAAGTGGCAATGATGTCGGCCGGAAGAGACCAGGAGGCATGAAAGTCATCCAGCTCCTGCCAAGCTGTAACAAAGGGCAACACCACAGCTACAGAAATAGCATCAGCGCACACACACACGCACACACGCACACACACTGTATCTGTAATGTGTGTGCGTGTGTGTGCATAGCTCTCATTATTATTGGCAAACTCAGTATCATTACACGGTGCTTATCATATTTTAATACATTCCTTTCATTTTGTCTCATACTGTATATTCAGTGACACGGAACGGCAAATAAAACTAACCTTTACAAAATATAAATATTGAATAAAAATGAGGATGAATCAGTGAGCCTTGTTCGTTGTCATAGATACAAACTCGGTGAAATTTCTGGGGTAGAGTACATACGAGCAAAATGTTCATAATTATCAATTATGTACAATACACATGATATACAATGGATATTCAAATTAGCAAGTAGAATAGCAACTAGATCAGTTGACTAAGGAGTAATTAATACAAATCTAATTGATTTATTTATTTTTAAAGGTGAAATCTAAAGACTGATTACAACAGGGTTATTTTAAGGAAAGACCAACATCTCTTTAAATGAAGGACATTTTTCCCCTTTTTTGACCAATTAGAGGCTACTCTGGATACATTAAAATACTTTGTAGTGAAACTCTTGTCTCTTTTATTGACATTTTTTGTGTTACTCCTTATATTAAAATGATATATTTGCAATGTGGTTTACTTTTTTATTGGTAGCAATCTTAGTGTAAATAATCTGATTTTAAAATAAGAACAGTGGTTCAGCAACAAGTAACTTGTTCCAAAAGTACAAAAGCAAAAACGAGAAATCTGCCTCTTAAGCCCTGCAGCTGCATTCTGACCTCACTGAGAGACAACACAACAACTCACACACACACACACACACACACAAAACTGTTCCTCAGAGACAAAACACAGTGTTTCATAAAATACTTTCCCTCCAGTCACTGGCCGGGACTGACCTTCCTCTGTGAGGGAAACTTCTCCAGTGATGGAGTCGATGAAGAACATCTGACTGGAGGGAATCCGGGGCGTCTGCTCCATGAGGCTGAAGCGCAGGTCGGCGTGGGCAGTGTTGCGGTCATCACGATCCACCGCCTCCACCTGCATGAAGGGGATTCCTGACGAACACAGGTGGTGCAGCGTCAGAAAAACAAGCGTCTTTTTGACAATATGCTGCATAGCTGGTTTCAGTAAGTCACCCTTTTTTTCCCCATTTAATGTAAATTAAAATGAAAATAAACTGTCAGCAAACACTTTATTCCAGTAAACAAAGACAGACAAATAACCTAACTATGATATATATAAAAAGAATTAGACACAATAAATGACGCTCATACTTTGCTGTAATATTTAACTTTAATAACGCTGTAGTGCGTAACTTATGTTTTTTTTTCCTTTTGTTGTTGTTATTCTCGTTATTTTTCTGCCTCTGTTTGGTCGTCATAAACAGAAATGATGTGACATTTTTTGTTTGCTGCGTCCTTTATCTCAAAACAAGCTCTGTCAAGCAATACTATCAGACCTGACTGGGGGAGCGCTTGTGTGTATACAGCAGCAGCAGTGTTTTTTGAGCAGTAGAATTCACTTTTGAAGCTCTCCTTGGATGAATCTTTGTGTTTTCAGTCATACTACACGTTACCAGCTCAATGTTGCTGTTGCCTTTTTGACTGTTTTTGCATAAAAGGAATCACTTCCTGGGTGCAGTGAGGAAATGTCACCGGGCGACATGAGATCTAGACATGGCTATACTGAGAGAGTCGTGTGGCGCTAATGGGCTTAATAAGAATTTGGGGGAACTCACTTGACAATGGTTTGAAACTAAAGTCTGCCTCACACAAGGGGATTTTCAAATCTGATTTGATTTTAAAAATGTTAATAGCTGTGGTGTGTCACTCTCATTGGTTCATCTTGCTTTGTATTTTCCCTTTTGGTCCAGCTTCACTGAATGGACATTTGTATTCACGGCTGATACACCTCGGTGTTCTTTTTTTACCTTTGAGAAGCCCGAGCTGCACGCTGCCTCTCATGCTCTCCTCGATGAACGTGGGCACGTTGTCGTTCTTGTCGTTGACACACACTTCCACGGTGAAGCTCTGCCGCTGCATCGACGCTCTGAAGGACACCTGCGGCACACGCTCAAAACTTCAATCTCACGGCAGCCTTCACATGAGAACCTCATGACAACCACTTCTTCAGACATGATTTGTGATTGCCGTGAGCATGTGGACCTCATGATGAGGAGCAAAGAGAGGTGTGGAATAAAGCTACCTGCAGGGAGTAAGATGGCTGTTTCTCTCTGTCCAGTGGTTTTAGAGCGTACAGGAACTGAGCGTCCACTCCGAATATTCCCTCATCGTCCCCTGACACCACCAGGTCACTGTAGTTAACAGGCAGGCTGTGGAGCTGAGGAGAAGAGAGGGGAATACAAATAACACATCTTTGTTTGGAAGCGTGCAGGTCTCTTGTATAGCACTTTTCATACACAGTGGCAACAAAATAACAGTTAAAAGCAACACTTTTGTAACACCATCACTAACGCCCTATTTCATATACCTGAAATCATCAGAATATATTAAAATAAAACAATACATGGCAAAGTGAAGAACTTTTCTTTGATTTCCATATATATATTGAGTCAAAGTTATGATTCATTTTATAACACATTTTTAGCAGTGATATGAAGTAGCATTAATTGTGCAGAAGTCACAAAATAGACGTGTTTTTCTTTTCTTTTTGTTCATTAAAAACGAGCCAAGTGAACTTCGAACCGTGACACATTTCCCAAATTTCCCAAATTCAATCCGATTTTAAACATTTTGAGTCCTTTTTGCTCAGGTGTGTTTATATAGTTGATGAAAATAAAACAAAATCTGATTGCTTATAGGTTGACACTTTATAATGCACATTCTTATAGCCTCTGTATGTACGTTTTAACCTAGGAATGGGGAAAAAAAGCAGCCGAAATGCTCTGTGTTCAAAGGGTTAATATTGAAATGTGAGGACAAAAATATTGTTCTAACAGTCGCAGCTTTGCAGTAATTTGCAGCAAAGCTCTGTTCAGAGCAGGGGCCTCAAACGCAAATGTCCTGCAGGCCAGTGAACTTGTAGTCTGGTCATGTGTGTTTTGTCTGGTCATGTAAAAAAATGGCTAAAAGTTTGGGGGGGGAAAAATAATATGTTCATGATGATATTTTCAGAACATTTCAAAATAAAAGTCTTTGTTTTGATATGGAACATTATGTAGTTCACCAAAAAAAATATATATGAAAATGAAATCAATAATAACATGTAGAAAATTGTAATGAAAAACTAGTTGCCAGTTTTCATTATAGTTAGTGGAAGGCCGACTGAAATGAACTAGGGGGCCACAGGTGGCCCGCTGGCCATGAGTTTGAGACCTCTGGTTTAGAAGTACAGATTTTTCTAAGTGAAAGTTCAAAATATCATGGGCATTCATTCTTGAGCCCACAAAGCTGTTAAAACCCTCTCTCAGTGCTTCTGTTCTGTGTAAGATTTGCTAAAAGGATCGTTCACTAAAGTTATAATAGGAGACGTGAACAAGCTGCCGCAGCGAGCGGTGTGCTTTTGAAGGCGTCTGGAGCAATTACGTCCTCTCCATTCATAACACAAAAGTGGAGACTATTATTCATCTCCGCCGTTCTGGCCATTAATGTGTTTTTAAACGCACTTATAGCACCAGTCGGGAAGAAAGGCTGAAATTATGAGCTGACGTCACCGTTTGATGAACACAAGTGCCAGATATTCAGGCCGTTGCTCCGAAATCCATAGGCTGTGAAACTATGAGTGATCTATGAACTGTCAGGCTGCCGCACTGACTGTGACGCCTGCATGGAGCGCACTGTGAGCTGTAATTATAGCCGGGGTCGATGACGACAGCATGTTCATACGTCTGCAACCTCGAGTGCAAGAGGTGAAGGAAAAGAGACTGACGTGATTCTGGCTTCATTTTCCTTCATGCCTCGTTGGTTGAATCCATTTCATATGTTGGATTTTAACTGTGTCTGATCATTTAAACCATCTACTTTCAGTCAACTTGTGTCTGAACTTACCAAAAAGAAAAGGATAAATCTAGTATTAAACATATTCTTTTACTGGTGTGCTTGCATGTCGCATGTCTGCCTGTTACTTTACTGTCGTGCTGTTGCCTTTGATATAATTCAGTTTGTATGAGAGGAGGCGTTGCAGAAATATTTCAGTCAGTCAGTCATCATCTACCGCTTTATCCTCCACCAGAGGGTCGCGGGGGGTGCTGTGCCAATCTCAGCTACATCGGGCGATAGGCGGGGTACACCCTGGACAGTTCGCCAGTCCATCGCAGGGCCACACACAGATAGAGACAAACAACCATTCACTCTCACACTCACTCCTATGGTCAATTTAGAGTGTTCAATTTACCTATCCCCACATTGCATGTTTTTGGACTGTGGGAGGAAGCCGGAGAACCCGGAGAGAACCCACGCACACACGGGGAGAACATGCAAACTCCATGCAGAAAGGCCCTTATTCCAACCGGGGCTCGAACCTGGGTCTTCTCGCTGCAAGGCGAGAGTGCTAACCACTACACCACCGTGTGACCCAGAAATATTTCACAAAGTACAAAAATCTGAGAATGTTTGATTTCCATGTGTGAATTGTTGAAATCTTCTCAGAAATGAAGGAGCATTTAATGACACGATAGTACTAAAGAAAACCACAACACTAGAGTTGGAAAAATATGGAATTAGCATTTGCAGCTAGAGTTTGGTAAAAGAGCAAAGTCTTGCCTTTAAGTCTTCTTAAAATGACTTAAAATGAACGATTAATATGAATTAGTCGGCGAAAACTAGCTCTTAAAGCTGCTTGTATGTGAATATTTTCCAGGTTTCTTTGCTTCACATAACAAAAGAAATCATAAAAACTAAATAATTTCGGTTGGTGGACCAAACAAGACATTTGATAACATCATTATTTAGAGGTAAGGGAAACAACGGTCTACATTTATCAACATTTAATGCCATTTTATGGACCAAATGTTAGAGTGTCAGGGCTCTACTGCTCATCAACAGTGAATCTGGACCAATTTCATTCATTGCTTTGTACTAACTTTCAATCAATCCATTCTAAAACATACTGGAGTCAGTATAAAAGAGGCTAGAACTGATCCACTCACTGTCTCAAATGTGTTGTGAAATTCAAATAAACACAAACACCTCACCTTGGCGAGATACCACGGGAAAATCCCGTCATAGTTTTCAGGGACGCCGATTTTAACGTTGGCCGCAGAGCAATGTGGCGCGAATGTGTGAAGGGTCACCAGCTGTGGAGGAAGAAGATGTTATTCGTGATGTTGTCACTGCATTCATTTGCTCGTGTGAATGAAAATCTTACTGTGAGAGCTGCGATCAGCATCGTTGTCGCTCGACTCTTTGCCATCGAGTCTCTCTGTGAATGTGAATGCAGAGTTTGCAGAGTTTCAGAGCACGTGGCCTCAGCCCAACGCACGTCAACACAGTTCCTGTCTTGTTACTGATTCACCGTGCAAAAGAGACAGCAAATGAGGACTCATTACACTCAGACGCACACACAGGCTACCATAACATTAAGTCGCTTTAGTGTGGTGCAAATTCACGCTTATTTATTTTTCTAGCAACTCTAACTTAACCCTTTGACACCGAAGCCTCAAAATGTCCGTCTGGACTTTTTTTTTGCTTATTTTAACCATAAAAAGGCCTGAAAACTATCCTGTGACTCAGTGACTCACTTTTGCCCATTTTTCCAGAATAATATATATCTGGCAGTTATTTACAATGTACTGCATATTGAAATAGTGTATTTACAGTTTAAAATGAAGAAAAACTAAAGTTTTAATGGGGAAAATACACTGTAGTTGTACATGAACACCAGATTTTGCATATAAAACACATTTAAAATAACATTTGTTTGAGTTTTCGTCTCAGTGTCCAAAAATAGGCCAAAAAATGGAAACTTATGTACAGGTGTTTTTCCAAGTCTCTTGGAAAAGTCTCTTGCATTGCACTTCTCAGCTTTCAGAAAATGTTTCCCGATGGCACAAACAAAAGTCCTGATATTATGGTAATACAAAGTGTTAAAGGGTTAAATAAAATCGTGTAGTTTTACTCCAATACGTTTCCCCTGACTCTCTCTGTTACTCGTTACCAACCAAATTAAATCAGAAGAAGAAGAGTTGTTAAATTGTCATTCACACGCTGCCAGTACAACCATCAGGAGCAACATGGGGTTAAGTATCTTGCCCAAGGACACATGTAGACTATTGGAGCTGGGAATCGAACCCACGACGCAATCTACCACTGAGCTACCGTGCCTCACTTTCTTTCTTTACTTCTTAAGTACATTTACTGTCAGGAAATTCCTTTTAAATGCAGTAAGACTTCAACTTCTACCAAAGACATTTTCTGCTAAGATACTTGTACTTTTACTCAAGTATCCCTACACTACAGAGTAAACAGCAAGTAAACAAGTAACATAAATGGCTTATAGCTCCCTTTAAAGAGGTAATGACACATAATCACAGTAATATTGTTTAAGTAAGACATAACTTTGGCCATTTTTGTGTCCTACCTTCTCCCAGTGAAGTGTGCGCTCCTTCTGTGAGACGTGAGGGGAGTTTAAATTGGATGGAAAACTTGCCTACTTGTACTCTTCTGCTGGTTTAATGCTTAACAGCCTGGAAATGCTTAACCACCACCGCACCTTCCTGTGAAAAACCAATGGCCAGTGAGGTTCCAGTCCACTGATACCAGCGAGATGAATATTTATAAGCGGCGTAAACTGTCTAACTTTCAGGGGAAATAACGGCACAGGTGTGTTTTTTTTTTGTTTGTTTCATATTTTTTATTGGAAAAAAAAGAAGGAAATCAACGTAAACAAAGAGTTTCCAAATAATGGCACAAGAATAATATAACTTATTGCTTTTACTCATACATTCACAACCTGAATTCAATGTTATGGAACAACACAGAATAACAGAGGTTTATTTTTTCTTCTTCTTCTTCTTCTTCTTATCTTTGTCGATTCTTCAGTGACTTGGCCGAGGCACGAGCCCGCACACCCCGCTTCAAGTAAATTCAACTCCAGATGACTTTTAATACTGTATTCCTTCACCACGTCGGACAATGAGATGTGTTACATTCAGCATCAATCATATACATACAGTATGTACACCAGTCTCCTCCAGTCAAGGGAGCGTAGTAGTAATAATAGTAATAATAATAATAATAATAACCCAACAGCAAGGCGATATTTGCAACTTATTAGAAACGATAGGCCTTTTTGTGGATTGTTCGCACACACTCGTCGCATCATGACGGCAAATGTGTTAAATTGGAAACAAAATGTCGTTTGCAAAAAAGTTGTCATGCAGGATATCGCACATATCATGATATGACTTGAAATAGTGTTTCATTCGTCGAGTCCTCCCTTTGCTTCCACTTGGTGTCTAAAAAATAAAAATATATTTCTGTACAAGCTCTATTAGTCCTTTTAGGGTTAGTGTTAAAACACACACAGCGTCTGGTCTTCAGAGGCCAAAGGAGAACAAAAAACAAAAAACAAAGAAGTCCTTCTGTCCCGTCTGCTCCTCAGAGAACCGTGAGGTCGTGGCAGGACTTTGACTTCTGCCTGAAGGCCATCTTCTTGTTCTTGCGCGCCACCATGCGGCCCAGGAACCGCTTGGCCTTCTTGCCGATGCTCTCCCGGCGCCTGCAGTTGGCCATGCGCCGCGCGTTCTCCTCCTTGCTGTCTTTCCTCAGGCGGATCTGCCGGACGATGCCCTCGAACAGGTCCTGCACGTTGTGGTGGAGGGACGCGGAAGTCTCGATGAACTTGCAGTCGAACACCACCGCGCAGGCGCTTCCCTCTGTGGAAGACAGAGAGAGAGGGAGAGAGAGATGGAAAATTAGAGGTGTTGTTTTTTGTGCCAGACCTATTCTTTCAAAATTGACCTTGCAATGTGCTAATAATAGGAATGGTTCAATAGCACTACAATAGCACAGCCTTGAGTGTCTACTATACTATATAGGGATGATTTCATATGATACTGAGTGTCGGTATCAGGCCGATACTGGGAACAATCCCTGGATCAGATACTGGGAAAAATTAAAATATGACATATAAAGTCTATAAATCACATGACATGGTTCATTAACCACAGATGACATGCTGTGTGGAGAGTCGTGTGTCATGTGACCAGGAACGTGAGTGAGACCTGCTGATGTGATGGAACAGTAGTCTTTGAAATGCCTGATAACAGCCATAATGCAAAGGTGTTATTAACGGCTAAGTTGATGTAAAAGAGGTAAAAATTCAAGGTTGTATTAAATGACCCTTAAACTGTCTTGCTTTTGTCTTGTCCACACACCTCTCACTCACAAGACATTGAAGGTTTACCGCCTGTGCTTCACAAAATATCAGATTTGACACTTTTCTTTGACCAAATCAGTATCTGAGCGATACCAGAACAGCTTATCGGCTCATCTCTACTGCATTAAAGCTTAAAAGCTTCAATTGATACAAATTAGATTTGGCCCCTGATCTATAAATCCATTTCCTCTGACCCTCCAAATCTCTATTGGCTTATCACCCTCGCATCCGGTGCAGGTTTTTTTTTTTAGGGCTCAATTGTAACTCGATTAACGTGACTCACCGTCCACAGACACCTCTCTGGACCGCACCAGGTCGCTCTTGTTGCCCACGAGGATGATGGGAATGTTCTCCGACTGCCTGGCCCGGCGCAGCTGGATGCGCAGCTCGGACGCCTTCTCGAAGCTGGACTTGTCCGTCACGGAATACACGATGATGTAGGCGTCTCCCATCCTCATGCACTGGTCCTTCAGCCACTGGCTGTTATCCTGCAGGAGGAGAGAGAGGGAGAGAGGGAGAGAGCGTCAGTCATGGGCCTGATTCCATATCTATGATGAGTGGATGTAAATGGACACAAGGCTGCATCAATTATGTATCGCTCACCTGTTCCCAGATGTCATACAGCACAATGGATGCCTCCTCTTCGTCCACCACGACACATCTGTCATAAGTGTTTCCTGAAGGGGGGGGGGGAGAAAAAAAAGGAAATATGATATTACACACGTGATAAAGCATGTGATCATACATCAGACTTTAAGATCCCCCCCTTTGTGTCTCACTGGAAATGTTAATAATTGATGCCATAGTAAAAGTAAGAGGCAAAGCCAAACTTTATCACGTCATAGATAATAAATGAACAAATCTGAATGATTCTATTTTTAAAAAATGCCATTTTATTATGATGCTGCTCATTTTAAAGGATATAAGAGTAAGATTTTTCGAGCGTGACCAGATAAAATGGAATACAGAAAAGTAAATCATTAGGAGAAAAACCCATTTGAGTAAATGTAAATGTAAGTTATAAATGTAAAAATACAGAAGATGCTGTCATTTATCTCTGCACGTTAATCCTCTATGTAATTACAATTTATGAGGTTCATAATTGTTCAGTAATATATAAACTAAACTGACATGAGACAGACTTAATTATATGACCCCACAGACAATGGACAGGATTGTATCTGTGTGTGTGCGTGCGTGGGATGAGTCACCCCCCACATCATCGTTTACCTGCTTCATCGCAGTCGTGACCGGGGTCCTCCACGCCCCCAAACACGCGCGCCAGGCTGGACTTGCCGACCCCGTGCTCGCCGAGCAGAACCACCTTGTACACCTGAGACTCCGCCTCGCTGCTGGTGGAGATGACCGAGTCGGAGGAGTCCGAGGCGCAGCTGCCCCGGTGCTGCTCGCTCGGCGAGTACGAGGTGCAGCGCAGGAGGTTGGAGAGCTCGTCCGTCTGGCCGGTCTCTGGCATCGTGGCGCGCAGGTCACGGTCGTCCACGGGCATGCTTCTCCTGTGCAGGTTGGGCAGGTTCATGGGGAAAGGCACGCTCCCTCTCCTCTTGTCCATGTTCCGCAATTTGTCTCCCTTGTTCAAAGTCATTGTGCGCTTGTATGTCAAGGATCTGTGGACACAGGCGCCGTGCGTAAATCTATGACCAATGTCACGCGAAACACTTTTATCTGGAATCATAATGGATTTTGAACCACATATTTATCCAACTCTGCAAGAAATCGGTGTTGAAGACACTTACCTGGTGCTGACAATTAAATCCAACGAGGGGAATCGAATAAATCCTTGGTTTTGAGGAGTTGCTGTGGCCGTAAAAGCTGTTTTTGCTTTTGAGTCTGGTGAGACTCGCCGCTCAGTGTATTTATAAAGGGCTGGGAGTGACGTAGGCAGGGATTCGCCCCTGAGAATCACGTCTCCGTTTCATTACAGTGGTGCGTAACGGTCACATCATCCAGAGGAGGAGGGGGGGGGGGTGTATGAGCGCGCAGAGGAATCTCCCTTCCGCATCACCAAATGGAGCTTTCATCTGAGGGGGCGGCCAGGGATGGATCCTTGAAGAGGGGAAGCCCACTTAAAGCCAGAGAGAGATGGGCTATAAATATTTAATATTTCATTTAGGAGACTAATTTAGATGTGGTGGAAGGATATCCACATGATGCAAGAATTAGTGTATGGATGATGATGATGATGATCAATGCTTTTATGGAAATGTGATCTCCTGTGTTGATTTTGAGCTTGGAGATCATCGCTGCTCCTGTTTTATCTCGAATGCTTTCTTATCTAATTTTAACGGTAAAAGCACTTCTGTATAACCAGGGGTGTGCACGAGGGGGGGGGGGGGGGGGGGGGGGGGCAGGGGGCAATTCCTCCCCCCCACCCAGTGCCCTAATGGATAAAAACGAATCACTTGAGTCACAAACCAGGATTTTGGATGATTGAATGAGATTAGGTCATGCGAAATATGTGTGTGTGTGTGTGTGTGTGTGTGTGTGGGGGGGGGGGGTTGCAGCTTCTTGCATCAGGTGAAAAATAAAAGAAAATCACATTGACCTACAATAGAATTGATTTTTGAAGATGTCACTCCCGCCGTTGGGTTTCATTGATAAATTCACCTGTTCACGTGCACATGGTAGATTTAGACATTGAGGGTGAGTTTGGCTCTGTAATTTTCTGCTGACCGGCACTTTACACTATTCATATTGGTTATAGTTGTTTGTTTTTGTCACCTGTTACTCGTATCGAGTAATTGAGTTCTTGCTTGGTGTCGTTTTTGGTGACGTTCTCTTGTTTTGTCCACAAACCAAAATGTTGTTGTTGTGGGGAATGAGACATGTATCTCAGATCCACCGTCTGATGATCGAATAACACATTTAACCTCTGAAAATAAGTAAAAGAAAGCAATATTTTGGGGGGTGAAGTGGCCTAAGTTGCTCCTGATGCTGTATGAATGTGTGAGTGAGTGGGTGTGAATAGGTGAATGGCAAAACTGTATAAAGCAGCTCATCAAGACTAGAAAATCTCTACATAAATACAGACCAATACCAAACTCTTCTTCTTCTTCTGATTTTATTTGGTGGTAACGAGTAACGAAGATAATTAGGGGGAATTGTATTAGAGTAAAAGTCGGTGCCCATTTAATTCCCCCCGCCCTTTAAAATGTCTGAAAATATAAGAAAGGGCAAATACAGTATGTATTTTTTTAACTCATAAAATATTCCACTCACGTACACAGCAACATCCATTCATCAGTCATCCCACCATCCCATTATCATTCCACTCACCACCTTGTTGTCTGAATAACAAAGGCACGGTTGAAGCCATGAACCCCATCATTCATTGTCTTTGATTTCACTGAACCGTAGTGTTTTATTAGCCTCAACATTGTATTTAGTGCAAATAAATGAATGAAAATGAAAATGAAAATGAAAACATATATATAAATTGTAGGAGCACACTCAGACATCATATAGATGGTATGTTTGGTTACAGTGAAGCATGTGACCCATTCTGTGGCCCATTCTGACCTTTAAAAATGTTCATATATTGACATTTTAATGGATGTCCATGGATTGCGACCTGCAGCACACAAAAGGATGTGCTTTACTGTCTACAGTCACATCAGTATGGTGTGTTGCTGCCCCCTGCAGGTAGCTTCACATCTTACATTGATTTGAAACTCACAAACATGATGATTTCTGCTGAGAAATGTGAATGAACACATGAAAAAGTAAAGAGATAAGTGTTACCTTAATGTGTTCACTTGACTCCTTAATGTGTTCACTGCCTCCTGGATGCATTTTTATTTGACAGAGTCAATGTTTTGATGTGAGTTTGATTGAATTTAATAATAAAAACTGAATAAAGAAATGGAATATTCACTGCTTTATTGTTGAATAAATGCATTTCTATACATTATCAATTTACAATTCAGAAAAAAGGGTATTTTCATCGTATATATTTTGTAGTATTCTATTAATCTGTTACTTTTCTTATTGTTTATCGAGGAATGGGCTATGAACCCAAGAATATTTGTTTATGAATAATGAATTTTCCCCATTAAAATAAAAAAACATTAACAAATATACAGCAACTTATTTTTACCTTTACCTTTATTATTAAAGATTGTCAAAAAATATACAGTGTGAAATTAACAAACATACATTAATTCATAAATTTAGATTTGTGAATATGAAATTTCTGTTGATTTTTTTAACGACGTCTACGCTCCGTGACGTCACACGCTCCGGCTCCAGGAAACCGGAAGTCAGCCCTTTTAACGTGTCATTGCGCATGTGCGAGCCTCTCGTGTCTTCGACCTCTACTTGAAACCGGTAACAAAACTGTGTCCGAGTCAAATTTATGTTGAATTAACTGTGTTGTGTGCGTGACACTCCGTGTCTTTATTGTTCCAGTGTCTACACGTCTGTGATGTGCATTTGTCTGCGTGACAGTGTTTAGCGTCTTTTGGTCGGTTTTGCAGCTAACGTTGACCTCACTTCTCTGTTGTGTGTCCGTTTACGGTCATATGAAGGAAACGAACCATTCGACTAACTGCTGTGTTTCTTTCTCTGCTTTGACAGACTCTGACTTCAGTCCAACCTCCTGTGTTTGACCTGAGCAGTGACCAGTGCTTCCCTTCGTGATGTTTGCCTGTGCTAAATTCGTCTCCACGCCCTCACTGGTGAGTCTTTGTGGATAAAAGCACATTAAACATTGAACTGCTAGTCCGCTTCTGTATTACAGGGCTGCAACGTTGAATTGACTAAATTCAACTATTCGGACACTTGATCCATTTTAAATAAATTCGACTTTTTAAATGTGATTTTTTTTTTCTGGTTTATTTGCTTCATAAAACAAATAAATAATTAAAATTGAATAAATGTGGTTTGTGGACATTTTAAGATGGCACCTTCCTAGTTATTTTTCTTTGTACATGTGTGTATCATGGACACAGTACAGTGTGCCTGACATGTTCCTTTACATCTTTATTTTTAATATTTTTTCATGTTTCATTTTCAAAGATGTTGGATGTTTATTATTCTTTACCTTTAACTGTAAATGTCCTCATTGTGGGACGAATAAAGGACTATCTTATCGTATATGTCATTAAGCCTAGTATTTGCCGTCGTAACACATCAGTAGCTCATTTTATGTAAGCGACACTGTGTCTAAAGTTGTTTTTATGTTCTTCACACAGATCCGTATTGGATCTCGGGGATTGTACAGGCCACTCTCGTCAGCAGTGGTGTCAGATGCCAGGAGAGCAGAGGTTAGTAATTATCTGTACTCAATATTATACATGATATACTAACAATGAATATTCATCAATGAGTGGCACTCTACAACCCATAACAAATGCAAATGATTGTCTAATTGATCAGAAAATCACCATAATCTCCTCGCCCAATCTTTTACTCCACCTGCAGGTCTTTCCACAAGCACGGGCTGTTGACTACTTTAATTAACAGTGATTGGGTGCTTCTTGTAGCTTAGCTGTAGACTGCATTAAAGCTTTATTTGGGCCCTATTTTTAGACAATGTAAGGAGTCTGTTCTTCTTTCTCTCTAAACTTAAGTCAAGGATATTATTTATTTTTACTGATGGTGACCATTTTAAAAACTACTGTGCCGCTCTGTTATAGTTGCAAATACAAGTATTGGATCAAGACTCTGTATTGGCAGATAGTGAAAAGTAAAATGATGGGTTTGGGATCAGGGTTAATAACTGATGTCATTTTTGTATTTCAGACCACTTCCCTCCTGTCACCACCAGGCATTGCTGCCTCCCAGCAGCAGGTGGCACTGCGAGGTTTCCAGACCAGTGCCGTGAGCCGTGACATTGACACTGCTGCGAAGTTCATCGGCGCAGGAGCTGCCACTGTGGGAGTGGCTGGATCAGGAGCTGGAATTGGAACAGTGTTCGGTAGCCTTATTATTGGTTATGCCAGGTAAATTAAATGCATTGCCTGAAAAATTACACACTTGTTTTTAATTTCCCAACAACGAGTTTCTGAGCTGGCTCTCTTCTTCTCAACAGGAACCCTTCACTGAAGCAGCAGCTGTTCTCTTATGCCATCTTGGGCTTTGCTCTCTCTGAAGCTATGGGTCTCTTCTGCCTGATGGTTGCTTTCCTAATTCTGTTCGCCATGTAAACAAGATCTGTATTTGCTCTAAAGATGTACAATCACAACTTCTCCAACAATTGTTTTGACTGTGTGTCTTTTTAAATGGTGCGACAAGCTCAGCCTACACGGTAGTTTCTGAAAAGATTGTGAAACTCTGGCAAAACCCAAGTCATATTTTGATGATGGTTTTGTCATTATGTTGTATATTAATTGTATGTTCTGTTAAACATGCAGCCAGTAACAAAATTAAAACATTTAATTAATCAGAACGTGTGTGTGTGTACATTTGTATTGGTTGTTTTTGTTGTGTGTGTGTGTGTGTGTGTGTGTGTATTGTATAATATAATATATATGTGTGTGTGTGTGTATGTATATATATATATATATATATATGTATATGTGCATACATATACACATTAAAAGTGAGTTTCTATTCTGGCCAATAAGGTCATGGTTGTTTATTTTGAACTGTTGTCAAAAAAAGCAGAAAACAAATCATGTTTGTTTTGTTAGCCAGCAGTTATTTTAATTATCACTGTAGTTATTTTCAGCAATAATTAATTGTTCACTGTAAACTAATCTCAACAAAGGTTGAATACATGAACATGGTTCAGTTTCTAATTGGCTTGTATTGGAACAATTGCTTAATGATGCTTCCAGGCCTATTAAATGATGAAACATGGTATTCAGGGCCTTCACAACAAATTGTTGGTCATTTTAAGGTTATGTAAATAAGGAATTACAAAAATACAAATCAATAATTAAACGGGATTAAATTTTACTTAAAAAAAACAACGGTTTTCAGGCGGAACCAAATATTTCCATTTCCGGTGGGACGGATTTGAAGAACGTACGCGCCGGTGTTGATCGTTTATCCCGTCATGTGTCCATGTTTGAAAGTAGAATTTACAGTAACTAAAATACTTTGACACTTGTCAGTTATAAAAGTAAGTGGTCGCAAAATAAACAAATGTTTCCAGTAAGTCAGCTTTTCAATGCGGGGAGGACAATTACCTGTAAATGTGGGAAACTAACGCCGTCACATCTATGGGGGTTTTGCTCGTTTCCCTGTCACTC
This sequence comes from Solea solea, assembly GCF_958295425.1. Classification (NCBI taxonomy): domain Eukaryota; kingdom Metazoa; phylum Chordata; class Actinopteri; order Pleuronectiformes; family Soleidae; genus Solea; species Solea solea. The sequence continues at coordinate 28,625,674 of NC_081138.1, forward strand.
TGCTGCCGAAGTTGTGAGGAAAGGAGCCGCCAAAAAGCAGGTACAACAAACTACAGAATGTGCTTTTGTTTTTCTTTATTAAGTATATTATATTGTCTCTTTAGTTGTTATATTTTCGTGGAGGTTGTTTATTATCCACCCTCTTGTTTTCTCTCTCACAAAAAACACCTCAAAATAAGTTTACTCGACCATAACCAAGTCCAACAGCAAACTATTTTTGAATTTTGAGAATGGCATGCATGCAAGCAAATTAAAATTCAAGTAAATAAATCAGTAATGGGGTAGTACTTCACTTTGTTTCCCACTAGATGGCGCCATATGTCTGCGGTTAGTGGAAAATGAACCTGAGGAAGAGAATGTCGATGAAAACAAATGTGGTGTTTTTGCATGTGTATGTTTGTATTTTGTGTCTTTCTGGTGTGTTTGAATGGTCACTGTTACTATTACACAACAAATGTCCAATTTATCTTGGAATCAATCCCATCTGAGATTTAGCAGGCAAGATGCAGTACAGCAATTTTATATTCTTCTTAAACTTAACAGGAAAGGTAAATTATCCAAATCTAAAATGTACTGTAGTCATTTTGTCCCAGTTAATTATTTACTGTCCCTTTTCTGAAGCATCTTCCCATGAATCTGTTTGTAACAGGTAATCAAAAAACACACAAAAGAAAGAACTCCATGTCAACAAGTACTGGATGTCTTTGACCAGCAGTACAGTCAGGATCTTGGAGACTTGTGGGCATCTGCAAGGTAAATTTTGCCTGGTACAATTACAGCAGACTATACACAGACAGTGACTGTCCCAACATTTGGTTTGTTTTGCTCCCACAGATCACTGCTCCTGGATCCTCGATCCTGGCAATATGGTGTCATGCTCAACCGCTTTACAGCCGGGACAGATGTTAGACAGATTCTCCAGTCGCAGGGTTTTTCCATGTTCCTGCCACCAACAGAAGTGTCCACGCGGCTCTCTGATGCCTCTGAAAAGCAGACAGGGAAAGACTCTCTGATGTCAACACGTGGCGTCTCCACGTGTCCTCCTGTTGACTCCCATCCCCAGTGTGACAGCACCTCTCATGTGCTCAGTCAGGACCTTCAATCAGAGCTGTTTCTCACTTCACCCCGTCCTTCACTGCAGTGTTACATCCACCCATACCCACACAGATTTCCCTCCCAGCCTCACAGGCCGGGCCAGCTGAAGCAGTACTACCTTCTGAATGCTGCCTCTCTGCTCCCAGTGCTGGCTTTGCAAGTCAAAGATGGGGAAAAGGTTTTGGATCTTTGCTCTGCTCCTGGTGGCAAAGCCTTGGCCATAATGCAGTGTGCCACGCCAGGTAAAACGAGCAATTTTTTTACGGATATGCAGACTTTTTAACTCTTTTTAAACTGTCTGTTACACTGAAACAGTTGACAAATGAGTTTGCATAATCATTAGGGTCACACACTAGATTATGTTGAGTAAAAACACTTTTGGAGACAGTCTCTGTTTAATTTTTGACAGAACAAGCATAAAACAAACAAAAAAAAACAGACACATGTGGAGCACCTATAAAATACCTATAACACAACAACTGGTCGTGTTTATTGTCATACAGTGTTGATTAACAGCTCAGCTCAGCTTTAATGCTTTCCCTTTGTTGTGTTGCAGATCTTCTCTGCTGTAATGAACCGGATCCTCACAGGCGGAACTGGCTGACAAAAACTCTGGAGTCTTTTCTGCCTCACTCGCAGCACAACAAAGTGATCGTGTCTGCTCAGGATGGGCAGTGCTTTGGGCAGAGTGAAGCTGTAACATATGACAAGGTGGGCAAATAGAAAAAAAAAAAGAAATAAAAGAAGGAAATATGGAGCCAGGGAGAGGCAGACAGATGACTGTTAGGAACCTGAGTGGTAATAGAACAAAACCACTGGAAAAAGGACAATAAAAGTTGAGAGTAAGACAGGGTGTTAACAAAGAACTGAAAAGCCTTTGATTAGAACAGGCAGACTGTAGAGGCAATTATATGGCTTTGTAATATTTGCAAATATTGTCAGAGGCACTTGGATCTTTCATCCATAGTCATAAAACAGATGAGGGTATTTTTTCTTTGCTCCTTCATTTCCACCATACTCTAGACGACTCACACATCTCTCTCCTTGGCAGGTTTTAGTCGATGCTCCGTGTTCTAATGACAGGAGCTGGCTGTATTCTAGCAGCAGCCAGCAGGGGGAGCAGAGACTGAAGGAAAGAGCCGGACTGCCTACTCTCCAGACTCGGCTGCTTAAGTAAGTCCAATCCTGTCATAAACATTGTCTGCTATGTGTTAACCTTGTGCTATTCTCCCATGACCGTTAAAGTCCAAAAATAGTGAAAGATATTAAATGCATGGAATTATATTATATTGCTCTACTCTCTGCAGGTCTGCGCTGTCACTGGTGCGTCCAGGAGGCCTCGTGGTCTATTCAACTTGCACATTGTCCAACTCTGAGAACTATGCTGTGGTCGAGACGGTGCTGAGAGACTGTCCTGAGGCTGAACCCGAAGACCTGTGGGAGGAGATTGCCATTCCTTATTCTAAACACTTTGCTTTTGGCCCTGCTTACCCTGGTCATGGACAGACGTCTCACCACAGACTCGGCATCTTAGTTGTTCCTCAGCCTGGCAAGACCTGGGGACCCATGTTTTTGTCTCGGATTAGAAAGAGGACATAGTAGGTACCAAAACAAAAAAGAACACACTTGTTTTCTTTGTGCAATAATCACATGGCAGCACCTCAAAGCTTTTAGTCGTGTAGACATGGTCAGGACGACCTGCTCGAGTTCAAGCGGAGCGTCACAATGGGGAGAAAAGGTGACGTAAGAGACTTTGAACGTGACATGGTTGTCGGTGCCAGACGGGCTGCTCTGAGTATTTCAGAAACTACTCGTCTGCGGGGCTTTTTATGCATAACCGTCTCTAATTTTACAGAGAATGGTCTGATGCTTTGTTGATGCCAGAGGTCAGAAGGAAATGGCCAGACTGGTTCAAAATGATAGAAAGGCAAACGTAAGTAAGGTTCCAACCAAAATATGTAGATTTCTGAAAGCACTTGAGGCAGCAGACGACCACACCAGGCACCACTCCTGACTCTGTTAGGTGTCGTTTGTACCTAATAAAGTGGCCGGTGAGTGTAAATGGTGATAATATCCATTTGTATCTATATCTCTGCAATCCACCTTTGATTCATTGTTGACTAATTATATTTGTTATTTATTGTTCATTAGATGAGACTATGTGTTTTTAAAAGACAGTGCCATTAAATTCACGTTACTATGACACTATGTATTATTATACTTTCGTACAGTAGTACTATTAAAAATTCAGTAGTACTTTATTCTTTTAGGACCAAATCCTATGAGTTAGTTGAGAATGTTGTGAGTTAATTTCAGTCCTTAATCCTTTGACAGGGAGTGAAAGACTTGAACGAGGAGGATCATCACGACCGAAGCTCACATTCAGGATTTTCATCTTGCACGCCGTGACTCGGTTAATGAGGTGACATTCATTAAAATTTAAAATCACTTGACTTAAGTCATCACTGAATTTTTAAATGTCCTATCTGAACGGCCATAACTGACGCCATTATCGGCTCGGTTATTTGTAAATATCTCGGCGCCATAACAGTAACTTCACCGCAAATGTTTTCCCCAACTTGACGCTCAACGAGGGGGTAAGAGGGTTCCTGTCTGAGAGATCAGTTTAATAACCATGAAATGTGAGAGCAGTTTGTCAGTGTGTGCCTCTTCATTTCTGCTCTTCCCTCTGTGTCATCTGTAGACTCTGAAACAACTGTATTAAAGGTCCAGAGTGTAACATTTAAGAGGGTTTTATTGGCATTTGCATTGATTTTTGTAGCCTTAAATTAAGCTTTTATTGGAGACTGTTTATAAAAGGTGGACTCCAGACGTCGTCCAGTCTGCAGAGTGAGCCTCGCCAGGATGTAACAAATCATTGAATAGCCACCAGGGGGCGATACCATTGCTTGCAAAAACAACTCTGAAAGTCTGAGAGAAAATTTGCCTATACTGAATTTGATCACTTGATTTCTAACGTCAGTAAACATTTTCCTGAGAAGTGAGAATGGTCTTGATCACTAGTTTTAGGTGTTCTTCAACAGAACATGATGTCAATTTGGTGAATTATGTTCCCATTTGGAGGAAAATTGACGATAAAGCGCGGCACGAATGAGTGAACTCCACTTTGGCTGGTATCGTTCAACGGGTTGAAGAAGATTACTACAAGAAAATGAATACTTTCGGTTTTAAAAACTGACACGGCATTGGTTAAACTGCAAATATGAACTGTAACTGCAACTTTACGACGAAGTCCTCTTTTCATATACAGGCTATGGCTCTTTTATGAGCAAGGGCTTTGATTTACCGAGGCTGCTTTTCCACTCAACTTGACTTTTTTTGTGTTTTTTTTGTGGGTTTCCATTAGCGATAGTACCTGGTTGCTTTTTTTAGTACCGAAGCCGAACTGTAGATCAGTTAAAAAGACAAGAACAGAGCGTTAATCTCCACCATTTAGCACGGAAAGAGCGGCTGTCTTTTGATTCAGTTTTTGCTTCCATTTTGGGCAAAACTACATGTTTGTTGACTCTTTTTCCATCGCATCAGAAAAAGGAACTCAGTACGTTGCAAGGTTTCTAGTCAGGACACAGGTTTTATTCTTGTGTTATAATGATCACGTCTGCATTAAAAAAAGACAGTGTATGCTATATGTTACTACAGAAAACAGGCATATGTGGTGTTATGTTTTCTGTGTAAAACCTCATCCTGGTGTCCAAAAGAAAAAGAAAAATAGTGAAAGCGAGGCTTAAAGGAGACCAATATAAACGCAGATGGTGTCACTTTTCTCTCGCCATTACACCGTGCAATCACTTTCAACATCGAAATGACACGTTTGAAGACAAAAAGTTGTCCCTTTTCAACTTCTGATAAAGCTTTATGTTTCTCCTGCAGGAGTAATCTTCGGCTCTGTTCAGTGCGTCTGAAAAGCTGCATCATCTCCTCTAGTGGCTCATTACCTGTGTGGTCATGCTCGAGTGAGAAGTAGATGCAGTCGCAGTGTTGAAGCTTCTCATCAGGTTTGTGATTGCTCGGACCAGAAGCAGAAAGTAGTTTGGAAAGTAACTGTGGACAATAACGCGCGAGAAATCATGGGGCCATATTTTTACCTTTTGAACATTACGGAGTGACAAAGTGCGCCATTGCAGAGACATAAAGCGTTATTTCTTCTCCTCACATTCGTGCGGCTGGAGTTTGTGAGCGAGCCTGTGACACACTGTCACAGATATGATTGCTGAAAATAGGAGCACGGCAAGAGCCTTGCACCGATTTCGCCCAGCGCCTCTGCCATGTGGCCGCAGACACCAGCATTATTGGCTCCATTTATTTGGCTATTTTTATTGACTGTCCCACTTTTGCTCCACTTGTGCTTGTCTCTTAAAAAAAAAAAGGGGGCTCCACTCAGTCTCTGATATGAGTGCATCATTACACCATTGCAACATCAACACATCTGAAATGTGTGTGTGTGACGATGTGGGCCTCCGGAGAGGTTAACCATGGCGCTGACCTCTGTGTGAACTCCGGGGTTTGTTAATGTTCCCGGTATTGCAGCGTTTCCTCGAGGGGAGAATCTCTAAGCAGCTTTACCCCTCCACTTCAAAGGCAGAGAATGTAGGCCTGCTTTGCATAATCAGGTGGAGAGCAGCTTTTTGCCAGAGAGGCAGGAATTAATTTGTGGCACCGCCAGATGTAATCATTAACACTCGAGTCAGAGACAATAAGGGAGAGGAGGGGGGAGGAATTGTAATGCAGTGGATGGAATGAGAAAGAGATATGGCGCGTATTGTATGATTGTCCCGAATGCCAGAGGAAAACGAAAGAGAAATCCGAAATGAACTGAACTGTCGTGGTTTTTCAGTTTGGACATGTCGGTATGTTAATCCTCACGTCTTATAGCACTTTATTTTTCACTCTTTTAGTGGTGTAAAAAGTAATGAAATGCTTTTCCTCTACACAGTTCCAGCACGACTTGGCTCTACTTGATTATTTTTGCTTTTCCGTTAGTGATAGTACCTGGAACCTGGTGTTTTTTTTTGTTTTTTTTTAAGTACCTGCCCTGGCGAGGTTCCAAGTGAGCTGACCCGATGCTAAAATGTGATGTCACAGGAAGAGTTGCTGAACTGTAGATCAGTTAGAAAGACTTCAAAATCCCTGAAAACCTGCGTTCATCTCCAACATTTAGCAAAGTTAACGGAGCAGTCTGGTGTATTTACTGCCGAAAGCCGGCGATCGCGTATTTCAGACGTCAGAGTCTGATTCTAATGATTCAGTTACACTGAACAGAACTGCGTTACACGTCACTAGTTTGTGTGTTTGTGTCGCGTATGAAACAACGCCGCGGCAGTTTTGTCGTGCAGCCGTGCTATGGCGTCTCCGTCCACGTTGAGGAGGAACTGCGAAGTAATGGAAAATGATACCAAACCGAGTAGAGTTGAGCTTAGTAAGAAAGACATAATGCATCACCTAACCCTAAATCTAAGTCTTAACCCTCAGAAGGCCGTTTAAAGTTGTGAGGACCAGCTAAAATCAAAATGTGTCCTAACAGCCTACTACAGACCTGTACACACACACACACGTACAGTACAGGCTGCACTGTGTACTGTAGGCTTCAAAGGCCATGTACTGTACATGCACTGCTCTCATTAACCGCGTTCCCGGGAGCAAGAAGCAGTTATGTCAGCTCTGAATCTCACCGTTACTAACTAGAGAAGAATTATTTATGTCCGTGGGTTGATGTAATACACACCGTATATTAATATCTTTATATGCACTCACTGTATTAGGTGTCAGTGCGTTCAGAGATTTTGCCTTTTGACGAGCAGATGTTTGATTTACTGTTGCCTTCCTATAATTTTTTTAATTAATCTGGCAATTCTCTCCTGATGTCTGGAGGCATTTTCACCCAGGGAAGTGGATATTTTCTTTTAATATGGACCATTCTTTCTTTGAAAACCTTAGAGATAGCTGTGCATAAATTTCCCAGTAGATCAGCAGTTTGTGAAAAATTGGCACCGACAACTGTGCTGCGTTCAAAGTCATTGCTTAGGCCCAGTTTGAACTGAAGCAGGGTCGTCTTTTCCATAACGTGTTGATGAAATATAATTGGCCGGACATTTGTGTTTACGATCACCTGAACAAAGTGGACGCGTCATGTTTAGAACATCACTAACCTTGAAAAAGGCAGCGTTCTCCACGTGCGCGCCGTCTGATTTGCCACCTGTCCGTCTAATATTTTGTCGTTTATGAGAAATGCTTGACTCGAAGCGTCGGGACAGTTAACAAGTGCATCTAAAGATTTAGTGCCTTTTGGGGGCATTTATCACTCATTTCAAACATCGTCATTTGTCAATATTCCATCAGTGGAAGTGAGAGATCTGGACTGCTGCTCTTGATCGATGGTTGTGCAACTGATCTCTGAGGCGGGTGAGAAGAAAAAAAAGAAGTTTGCAAAGAATGGATGCCTCGCAGAGGTCAGGTCACGTCGTCCACGTGCGCACAAAGACATGAGTTTTATTAATTAGCCTGTGTTTTTAGTTAACTTGCAGTATTTTTATTTAAAACACAAGTATAAGCAAAAAGAAATAATTTGAACGTAAAGGATGAATGAATCTGATGCATTCATCCTTAAAGAAACTGGGTCGGGACCCACAGATGGGTCACAGGAGATGCTATATTACTTTAAGTTGCCTTGCATTTTTGTTTTTTTTGCTTCATTTTAAGATTTATTGAATAACATGAGGCATAAAGTGAAGTTGTGATTCATTCATAAGAAAGGTCACTGGTTTACTTAATATAATAATACCAGGTGTTACAGACAAGGCAGGGAAGAAAAAAAAAATAGCCAAAAATACTAGATTGTGCACAAATTTGCTCTTGTCATGAATTATGTTGTGACGTTGGGTCACAATTGTTTTCTCCTTAAGGGCAATAGCTATCTATCTAGCCAGCCATCTAATTAATCTGGTCGTTCCACCTATCCTATCCTTCAATGTAATTTGTTATTCTTTTTTTCATGTCACATTGGGATTTATTTCTATATTAACGTCTGTCAAAATTTAGGCCTCTAGTCCCGCCCCCACTCCCCAGTCACATGGACCTCCGTTACTAGCGATGTGCCACACACGAACGAGCCGGGTCTAAGAGCCGATTCTTTGTAGCGAACGTAAAAAGAGCCGACTACCGTCGTTCAGGGAGAACGGAGTCTTCTGCCGAATCCCTGATTTTATTTTGATGGACAGCGAGGACAGATACCATACCGGCTACGTACACACAGAGTGATAGAGAGAGACGGAGGATCCAGATTTAAATTCAAGCTTGTTGAGGGAAAAGTTGAAGAAATTAGCATCTTGGAGACAGCGAAGCTCAATGCAGGGTTTGGTTGTTTGTTTGGTTAGTTGGTTGTTTTCAGTTAAGTGCAGTTTTCTGTGTTCAGTTGGAGCATGTCATGTCGTGTCATGTCATTCTCATTCTCTGGTTGCAGGTGACAAAGAAACTTTCACCGGTTCCACCCGACAGATGCCTCTGACCTTCATGTGGAGAGAAAAAGGTGAGTTTGAATGTTTTTAATCAATGAAATGTAAACAGGAGAGTTTTCTGTACAGTTTGATCCAGTGACAGCTGCAAAAAAAAAAGTTATAGATACATAATTATGACGTGTTTTCATACAAAATCTACTATCTAATTTAGTTAACTTGCTAAATACCTGGAATTAGTCCTGAGACTCGACTCAAGTTTTTTTTCCCCCACCAAACAAGTGCAGACATTAACTGATGGGCGGCGTTTTAATTGTTCTTCTCTTGCCTGACGAGATTATGCCTCTTAATGTGATAATCAATCAGTCTGTGTCTGCTGGACCGCCACAGGTGAAGCCCAACATCATGGACGCTAAGATTCATTATCCGTCCCACACACAAAAAGCCCCTCCATCACTCTAATGCGTCTCAATTTAACCAAATCCAAAAGCTGTAATTCATACATGTTTGGCCCGGAAAGAGCGCGCACACTCAATCCAAGTGTTAACACTGACCTCTGCATGGACCCCTGCCAGCGCCTCAGGGCAAAATGTTCCTCCAGAAAAAAGGTGTTTCCAGATGGAGTTGACTTCAGTTTCTTCTTCTTCTTCTTTTAAACTTCCAGGCTTCAAACGTTGTTGGAGTGGACACTCCTGGGCCTGGAGGGAAAGCATGAATAATAGATTCTTCACCCAAAGGGGGGAAAAAGGACAATGGAAGTCAGACACACGAGGTATGAAGGGGAGGATTAAAACTCAATTTTCGGCCAATACTTTGAGGTAAAAAGGTCATAAAAACTTTAGGGGATTGGAGTGGATGGGGAGATGACACCCTCAAATTAAGAACATATTCATGTGTAATTCAAGTATATTGCAGGGGCCCTCCTGGTGCATACTTTTAAAAGCTGTAAATGGGATATTCAATAGCCTATTCATCACATTTTACGCGTGCACTTAAGCACTTATATATAATATATTTATTATTCATACTCCGGCGGCAGCCGTCGTGAAATGTGTGCAGCTGTAAAGTGGTACAGGATGTCACCTCTCTCTCTCTCTCTATGTGCTTCTTCACACCCTCTCTGTTTATATTTTTGTTCAAGTTTGCCGTCAAACGTCTGACACTGATGCAGTGCCCGCAGTAATCAGCTGGTCGTGTTTTTGGGGCTTATTTCATCCACATGCGGCACCCCAATCGATTTTATATGGCCCAACCCCTTAATTTCTAATTCTTCTAGATTATAGACTATTATAGAATATAACACTAGGTACGACTGTTTGCTATTGTCATGAACAGTGAGAATATTTTTCGATAATAATACCTAAGGTTATACTCTTTACTTATATATATATATATGTGTATATATATATATATATATATATATATATATATATATATATATATATATATATATATATGTATTTAACATGAAATTATAGCATGTTAGCAATTATGAGCATGTTTAGAGCTTTTACTACAGTTGTCCATATGTTATTATTTAATTTTCGATTTTCATTTGCATCATACATGTCTTTCCATAGCGTAAACAAACACTTTTACTTTGAAATTCTTAGCTAATTCTTAGCTCCCTCATGACCAGACTTGACAGACTTGTGTTTTACTAAACTTTCATCATCCTTGAAATCCCTGGAGGTTTGTGAATTTGATTTTTTTCCAAGGTCCTTGAAAGTTTTTTGAAAATTGACCTCAATAGACACGGGTCATTGAATGTGCTTTAATCTTGTGCAAGAAAGAAGTTAAGTTGCTGCAAATCAATAAAAGTTTGTTCCATGAAAATTCAGTCCTTGAATTTTAGGGAATTGGTCCTGGAAAGTCATTGAAAAGTCAACCAATGTGTGGGAACCCTGATGACAACATTGCTTTTGTGTATAGTATAATATAGTATAATATAATAACATTTTGTCTAGTTTTAATGCCAAACTTATTCCACTTTTCTTTCAGAAATGGTTTTATTTGCACACACACACACAAATTAGTGGTGAGTGAATTTCATCCTTTTTTTACACAGCAGTGTTGAACACACTCACACAAAACGGACACAGGAGCAGTGGTGTATTGAGACTATTTATCTGTGCGCGAGGAACATTCGGTCCTTGAATTTCAGTGAATTGGTCCTTGAAATGCCCTTGAATTTGATGTCAACCAAGGTGTGGGAACCCATGCTTCACAGTAGAAGTTTGTTTTGCAACCCAGAAAACTACATCCGCGCTTATGTACAGTCTCTGGCAGCGACCGAAGCGACACTTTATTTATACATCCCAGGGCTCGTCCTCTGGGTTTTGGAAGATTTTCTGACACCGTCGACAATTACCGCTGGTTTTGCTTAATAATAATTAGTCATTGGTGCAAAGTGTGTTCCTCATTCCAAAGTCTCTATTCCAAATTACAGCAGCAGTGTGCTGACCAAACAAGTGCGATGCCTGCCTTGTTTCATAAGGCGCACAGAAGGTGACACCGAGGCCAATGCAGCACGTAATGTGAAGTCAGCAACAAGGGAGGTGGCAGAAGGGAAATGTCTTCTATTTATCCTTGCTGTCGATTTTTTTTTTCCTTTTACCTGCCTCCCTGTCCCTTCTGTGCTTTCATAACTCCCTATTCTCTCTGTCTCCTTGTCGCTGGATGGCTTTTTCTCTCTGCCTTCCTCTGTGCATGTGGCTGTCGTCCTCCCTCCCTCCCTCCTTCCCTCCCTCCCTCCCTCCCTTCCTCTCTCTGTCAGAGTCAGCCTTTGATCTTGCCAGTCCTATAGCACAGAGGTAGACAGTGATGCTATACGACTCTTCTCTGCCTATTAATGTCTCAGCTCTTGCTCTGCCGATTGCAGGAGGTCTTCTGAGACATTATATCCCCCCCCACGCAAGTCTCTTTAATGACAGGCTGGGACACACTTAATCATGAGCACGCACTGCTCCATGTGTATTTAAAAGACGCGAGCAATAGGTTTTCGAAATGTATAAGTAAATAAAATGGTTACGTCCTCCCTCATTAGTGTCAAGCGTAGCGTTCCATAAACGTGCTGTTTTGTTTTCCGTAGATAAAACACAGCACCCTGTCGCTAACTGTAATCCCATCCAATTAATCATTTTGTGGCACAAGATGGGGGAAAAAAAAAATATAACATTATGATACTCAAATACAGCATTTTCACCCATATCATCCTTCTTTCCCGCGGGTTAATCATTATTGCTGAAGAAGAATATGATGAAGAAGGAGAAAAAAAAAAGCATGTGTGTCTGTGGCAATAAACAGGAAAATTAAGATAAACATCCATTAGGGACGGTTCAGAGATTGCTTTTTCAGTGCCACAGAAGATCTGTCAAGAGAGAAAATGGGAGGAAATTACGGCAGTTGAAGATTTATTGAAACTGTTATGAAGTTATGCACGGAAACTTTCACCCCGCGGCGACTCCATCTGAATATAAAAGCTGCACAAAAGGAACGAAAAAAAGATTTGTTTTTTTTTAAAGTTCAACTGTGTAAGATAACATATATTGACATAAACTTAAAGTCACAACGCTGTTTTTATTTGTGTATAATAACTAATGACTAACGTTGCAATGCAATATGTCGCTCCACCACTAGATGTCACTAAATCCTGCGTAATAAGCAGATAAAAGGCAACTACGCAGATTTATCTACAAAGATATTTGTGTTTTTAATGTCTTCCTACATTACCCAGGATGCATTATGCAGCACCGACACCTCAATTCAGGTGTGTTATTTTGTAGCTAATGTGAAGCTAATTCTTCTGACTCGACTGAAATCGACTCTGGTGAGTCACTTGAGGCAAGTTAAAAGATTTTGAGCAACTCATTACACTGTAACAGTGCGTGAAGTATATTCGCCCTATTCCACTATGGTCCCAGCTCGCCTCATCTCGGCACGGCACAGTTTAGGTTGGTTTTCCACTACAAAAATACTACCTACTCAACGTGGGCGGAGTCATCACTGCACGGCTGCATGAAACTGTGGTGACTTTGTTTTACACGTGACACACACACACACAGGTCTGTAAAATATTGTGATTTTAGACATTTCCCTGGTTATTTTTGGACATTAAGCCACGTTATTTTTAACGTTACTGATCTACAGTTCGGCATTGCTCGGCTTGTTCTTGTGTTGGACGTGTCTTCCTGTGACGGCACTCTGACCCTCGGACCAAGGCTCGGACCAATTGTCACTGGTGGGCACGTAACAGAATAAAGAATAAGGATATTTCTCGACTCAGGGGAAACTGAGGTTGGGAAGCACAATTTTTCAAAAATACTGCTCCTATTCTAGTAATACAAAGCTAAATGCAAATCGGGGAAATATTCCTTTAACCGTGCCGAGGCGAGAGCGAGTCGAGCCCGTGGAAACACGCCATATGAAGAGGAGGATGATGATGAGAGAGCAAATTATCTTATTGGGAATAAATCTGCCTCCTGTGAAAAGTCTGACCGCGATAATGTATATAATATATATAACTTCACAAGCTCAATATTTTCTCAGGTGGGTATAAAAAGTAGTTTGAGAACCACTGCTCTAATTCTAAGGCTATGAAAAACCAAACAGTGTTTGATGTGATTTGATTTTAAAGTGATTTCACTTATACAAACAGACTCCTGAGTCGTGAATTCAATATCTGCCAATAAAGCTGTCTAAATGTTACACACTGGAGCTTGAAATACAGTTATTTATTATTATTTTACCGTACCTCCTCCTCCTCCTCCTCCTTGATCAAGTGTAGCCACGATGACGTTAACAATGAAGAGAGGAACTTCTGTGAAGACATTGCCGACATTAATCAGTAATAATATCGTTTGTGCTTATAGATTTAAAATTCAAAGATGGTATTCTCTCTCTGTGAGCCAGTCAAATGTCACTCGTTCTCCCTTTCTTCCCAAACCCACCTCCTCCCCCTCGTCCTGCTGTCTATTCATCTTTGTGGAGTGATGGCTCAATTACCCGTCCTCACACCGGGGCTTCACAGGTGGACAAAATGAAGCAGGATGCTTTGACTCTGTTCCGACATGAACTGTGACACTGGTTATTTATGAGCTTTGGGTCGATTTGGTGAAAAAAAAAAAATGCCTCTATGAATGAATGAATGAGGGAATCAATTAGTCATTGACTCTGGAACTGATATGAGCAATGCAATATCATCCAGTGTAGATTTTAAATTAAAATGTCTTATCATCTGCTTCCAACGGTATTAAATGAAAGTGATCAATCCCCATCGCTTCCAATCCCGACTCTCCAAATGCTGATCCTTCATCTGCCAGTTTGTGAAGCTCCTGGTTCTCTCCTCCCTTTAATCCGCTCTCTCCCTAAGTGCCTGTTCCCGGTCTCGAGCCTCGGGGAATCCACGCGACCTGATTGTGTTTTGATGTTCCCTGTGAATGCGACAAGTGCACTCACACATTTTCGAGACAGTTCCCAAGGAGGAGAATCAGAGGCAGGCGAAAGACGGAGTGTTTACTATCGCTGTTGTCAATCCAGTGTACAAAAGTACACAAATCCCTGCATTAGCTGGTTTTTAAATCCCCTAATTTGTGCCATTTCTGGTTCCTAATCTGTTCAGAACTGACTGTTTCATTTCTTTTTCAAATCACATGCTGTTTGCAAGATTGTTTACTTTTTAGTGCTCTCGCAGTTATATGGTTATAAGCAGACCTTTGTCACAGGAGCCATTTTGTCATCATTACATGCGACCCTTAAGGGAAAAGTGGCAGAGAATGAATGAATGAATTAATGAATGAACAAAGGGTTATCATTCATTTTTTTTTACATAAACACAGGTGTTTCAAATGACGATAATTAATGTTTTGAGCTATATCTAAGAACACTAGCGGACTTAATCACTAACACCTGTGTTTACAGAGCATTTCAGGTCAAAACAGACTAAATAAAACACATTCAAAGTCTAGTTTCAAAGAAAATACTTGTTTCTCAACGAAATATTGCATCCTAACCGTGATATTTTATAATAATAAATCACTTTTTGTATGAGTTGGCTGGCTCATTAGTCAGTTGGGTTTATAAAACTGAATCATAACCAAATCGTTAATGAGTGGGAAAACTAAGAGGCCATTCATGGAGGGAGGTGTCAATCAAAGTTTTTTTACCCGCCCACTCAGTCCACAGAGGAGGTTCTAATTAGGAAACGCAAGGAACACCTGTGTCGGCAGACGAGAGTTAAAGCCATCTATCTTTAGCCACCATGAGCAGCCGTGTTAAGCACTTAAAATAACAGCTGTAAGTACAATTTTTATGACATCACCATGCACAGAAAATTCTGTAATTCCAGTACTTTTTTCTTGCATGTTTGCGTCTTTTTGTTTGGATGTTGCTCTACTTTGTAAACACTTAGATGCTGAAAGTGGACATTTCTGACTTGGATTTGTCCTTGTTTATGTGACTCGAAAGCTCATTTGTATTTTCACAATCTTCAGAAATACCTTTCATAAACCTTTTTATGGAGTCCATAGTAGCTATGACAGGCAGATTGGACACTCTAAATTGACCGTAGGTGTCAGTGAATGGTTGTTTGTCTCTAAGTGGCCCTGTGATGGACTGGCAACCTGTCCAGGGTTTAACTCGCCTTTTGCCGCATGTCAGCTGGGATTGGCACCAGTGACACTCATGTGGTGGATAAAGTGGTTGAAGATGGATGTAATAAAGCTGAAAAAATATCGGTAATAAATAATAGGTGAGGCCATTGGTTAATTGGTTAATTGGTTAATTCATGCACCTTTTCTCCCTAACAAGCCTAACTGTTAGCAAAGATGGCGGACACGCTTACATTCTGGGAATGAGGTCCCGTGCCCCTACGAGTGGGTCAAAAAAGTGTGGAATTAGGGTTGCAGTTTCAAGCCTCGGACCAAGTGTCACTGGTGAGCATGTAACAAAATAAAGAATTAATATATTTATCGACTCTGATACTAAAATACTACCCCTATTCTAGTAATGCAAAGCTAAATACAAATTGGTGAAGTATTCCTTTAATTTAATTTAATTTAATTTAATTTAATTTAATTTAATTTAATTTAATTTAATTTAATTTAATTTAATTAAAAAAAAAAAGTTTTATTTTCTCAAAGTCTCAAAGGGCTTTTTCCCCCCTTGGAACTATTGTGTGTAATTCCATGCTACACTCAAGGAACAGGGCGAGAACATCAGCTTGTTAAGAACAGGGCCTGCTTGTAATTGCACACACATGGTGACGTATGTGTGGGCAATTACATCCAAGAAATGTCATGTTGTTGTTGTTGTTGTTTTTTTATCCCCTCCAACTTGTGCCAGAAGAAATGTCAACAAGCAGAGAAATATGAATGTCAAAGCCGTTTAAGGGCAACACCATTTCACAAGTGTGAACAGATTATTGTTGTGTCGCTGCTGCCGCCGTGTTGCCACATTGATTATGCACACCTATTTTGGATGAATAATGCAGGTGACTAAATGGTTCTACAGACGTAGTTCAATTATCATGAATAATACATCGATTATTAAAAGGCGTTTGGAGAATTTGGTCACACGGGGCATCAAATAATTGCCAGATTTGTGTTTCTCTTCAACATAAAGTCACCCAAAACACCACAAACAACATCTGCTGTCTTGACGGAGAGATGCAATTTCACAAGTGTGATTACAAATCCATAATACTTTATACGGTAAATGGAATCACACCTTTTTCAAAAAAAGTAATAAATAAGCTCGGGGTTATGAGCTCCGGAACAGAATGTAACAAAACGGGAGACATAAATCCCCGACTTGGACTCGTACTTGTGTAAAAAATGATCTTATTTTATTTTACTGTCTGTTCCTCTTCTAATTAAATGGTCACATAAAATTTAAATCTAAATCCATTTCCTCCACTCCCTCCCCCCATCCACGTTTTGTCCATTTGACTGTCCTCCACTCATCAGCAATAACCAGGAAATTATTAAATTATTAATGGGCTTCGCGTTCCAACTGAAACTTTAATAGATACACTTCAGTTTTCCACATATCTGTGCAGCACACAGAGCGTTTCCCAGCATGCATTTAGTAAAAAAAAAGCAGGGTAAACCTTTGTCTAACTATGTGGTCACATTAACACCGTTCTTTACTTTAGCTAAATCACAAGGCAGGGTCCCAGTGGATCCTTAAAATCCTTGAAAGTTTTTGAATTTGAAGCAAGAACGAAGTTAAGTTGATAATTAGGTGAATGTCTCCCTTGTGTGTTACGACGCCACCTACTGTTTCATGTTGGTTGATGTACAACTAGGCCTATGCAGAACGAACGTCGTTGACGTGAGACTCCATGCAAAACAATGAGTGAGTAAAGTTAGGCAAGAGAGAGCAAATAACGATGTGATGCCCGGGAAATGAAAATTCCAAGATCTCTGTCTCACCAAAGGAAAATAACAAAGACTGACTTTGACCAAGATCCCAAAAAGTGTAAAAATAAAAGTGGACGCCATGGATGAAGCGACTCTTACAAGTTGCCCTCCACATTTGGTCCTTGAATTTGAGGGAATTGGTCCTTTAAAAAGTCTTTGAATTTGATGTCAACAAAGGTGTGGGAACCCTGACAAAGTGAATACAATGCTGCAAGACCAATATTAGCAGTTAGCATGTTAGCTATCCGTTGTAGCTAGCTGTTAATAACAGATAAACCAGACATGAAAAAGTCTTCAAACACAAAATCTACACTTTAATCTTGTATCTGGTACACGTTGGATCAGTTGGAGTGGGCCCAACATACCTGAGATTTGTTGAGGACAATTTGGACTGAGAGTAAGGTTAATCGTGTTAACCGAGAGGTAATGAAGTGAAAGATTTAGTGCGGATAAAGTCGTCAGCAGGAAGTAGAAAGACACAGCAGGTCAAATGTGTCTTTAACCTTTAATGGGATCAACGAGCCATACGATGAAGGAAGACTGATTAAAAGATGGCTAAAAAGTGTCAGACTGGAAAATAGAAATGAGTCAAACTGGAGTCCAACTCAACGACTTAATCACTCAGTTTGATCCACTGGAGAAGACTGTCTGGACTTGTATAGACTCTTCCTTCTTATATCTTGTGTGATCCTGCATACACATACCAAATTTTAGTTCAAATCTGATGATTTTTGACAGGGCTGCATACTACACATGTTTATCTATCATTTCAAACCAATCTGGCCTTTACCCCCATGACCTCTGGTACCAACAAGGCAGTTTCCTACAGAAACCTGCAGCTATAGCTTGATATTTTCTCTCTTGTGGAGAATTCTCTGTAAACTTCAGAGATGACTATGTGTGTGTGTGTGTGGAAAATCCCTGTAGATTAGCAGTTTGTGAAATATTCAAAGCAGCCGTCTACCACGAGCAACCATGCTGTGTTCTAATCTGATTTTATTCCCCATTCTGACGCTTGGTTTGAGCTTCAGCAGGTTGTCTTGTCTAATGTCTACATGCGTACATTGTGACTGTGAAGCAGTGGCAGGTGAGTGTGTGTATACTGTAGGTATGTACACTTTCACCGCTTTCTTACTGTGTTTATGTTAATGTTAATGATATGGTTAATGGGTCTCAGTGGCTCATGTGGTTCAAAAAAATGGGTCTAATCCTCATCAGGACACTTAAAAATATTTGGCTTTAGTGAGAGAAGAGAAAGGGAGAGAATGAGCTGGCAATTGAAACGGAGAGGATTTCTAAAAATAGAGAAAATGCGATGTCACTCTCGTGGGCTCAATATTAACCAAATAATTAACATCAATTAAGTGTCCACAATGAAAATTTCAATAGCCCCGAGGCAACAATACAGTAAAAAAGCTTGCTTTTTAAATGGAGGAGACGAGGCTCTATAACTGCACACACACTCCCTTCATACACCTCAAGGGATAACTATAGTTGAATGAAATCCACTGTAAAGGCTCTTGCTCAACAACATGATGGAAGGATGTATCTCGCAGAGAATTGCAGTGCTGGCACTCTCAGTGGTCAGCGAAAGGGCAGCTGCATGGCGTCGCCTGTTTGAAACCCTCCCCTGGAGAGGTGATGCATGATGGTTTCTCAGTGACTCATCTCATTAAACTGAGTCTAATCCTCATCAGGACACTTAAAAAAAAAAAAGACATTTGGCTTTAGCGAGAGAGAAAAGGAGAGAATGATTTGGCAGTGGAGCTGCTTTTCATCAGATGTTCAGGTTCTTATTGTTTTTCCTGGCCCAGATACTTTGGATAAACAGATGAACATAATTGTGCACGATGCCGAGCCATCCTTAAAGGGACACAATGCAGGATTTTAACTTTTAATTAAAAAATAATGTCTCCAAGATTACTTTGATGGTACCTCGACGTACAACACTAGCAATGTGTTCATGGACACAAGTAACCGTAATAAAAATATGTCACGTAAACATGCCTTTCAGTCCTTTAAAACACAATGCAATGTTTTCAATTGTGCAAAACATCAAAGCGAGTCCAAGAGAGTTGGAAGAGCTTTGTTGAGCGAGAGAGAAAGAGCCACAGAGAACAGGATGAAGATGAAAGAAACAATCAGTGAAGCTGCTAAAAACCAAGCTGTTTAAGAGGTGAACACAGCACCTTTTCCCCCCCTCTGTAGTTGGCAATAATTCACCTATAAGCTGGTTGTCAACCAACAATAAACCCTAACAGAGAAAGAAGAAGAGAAGCCAAGAGTGAAAGAGCTCAGGCCTGACAGTTTCCAGCTTCTTAGAAGTGAATTTTCTGCTGATCTATTTGTCACATAATGAAGAGTTTGCCGTTTTTGTTTTTTTTAAACCACCACAGTTTTTAATCTTCAGCTTCTCCCTGTAGGGGTCACCATGGCGGATCATCTTGTCTTCTCCTTTGTGTCCTCTTCTGTGACACCAATTGTCCTCATGTGCTCTTTCACAACATCCACCAACCTTCTCTGTGGTCTTCCTCTTTTCCTCCTCCCCGGCAGCTCCATCGTCTACATCTTCTGCCCAATGGAATCACTATCCCGGCTCTGCACGGGACCAATCCATCTCGACCTTGACTCTTACTTTATCTCCAAACCTGAGCTGTCCCTGGAATATGCTCGTTTTTAATCCAGTCCATCCTGGTCACTCCCAATGAAAATCTCATCATCTTCAGCTCCGCCACCTTCAACTTCATCTCCTGACAAAAGAGTATTTTATTTTAAGTAAATACACTGATGTGATGCAACAGTAGGACGGTGATATATTGTTTCAGTGCATCCAAAAGCTGACATTTACATACTGCGCTCTCCACCCACCCCTCCAAAAAACATCCAACTGGACCTGATCCACAGTTTGAATGTGTCTAAAAGGCCAAATCGCTAGAGAAAGGGCTTTTTGAAAGAGAGGGCCATAAATATTCCACTTCTTTATCTGTTTAAAGTGCAGTCTTGTCAACACATTGTGGTGGATTAACATATAAATGTCTGCTCCCTTCAAAGAATTGCAAGCCGGTAGTTAGAGAATACTTTTGAAGGTCATGAAGCCTTTCACGTCGCTTAATCACACAGTGGATTCGACGTCCCACTGGGCCTCTGCGGACGCAGCTTCAATCCAATACCTAAACCACAAATCTGTGCTTCTCCTCCTGCCACCACCATCGATCCTCTAACGACAGGTGTTCACAGGTGTTTAAATGTGGTCACGCATTGACCGAAAACCTTTGTGAGCCTTAGAACAAAGGGAATCAGCTCAGTAAGGCAGCGGGAGAGCGAGGACCGCCGTTTATATGGCGTCCTCTATAGTTTGTTTGATATGTCACCTTCCCTCTGTACCATGAGATGATGTTTGGAATACCTAAAATGTCTTGTGATGTTAAATTTAGAGGATTTTAAAATGACATAGAGTAAAAAAAACAAAAACCTCTCACTGATTCAGTTGAGCTTGCAGAATGAGATGGAGATCAATTCTAATTCTACGCAAATGTCACATTTTACAATTAATCTATTCATGCTCAAGGTAGTAAATAATCAAGATTTCACAACATCAGGGAACAGAAAATGAGTAATTGACATGGACAATAATGGCTACACTGCTAGGTTGAGCATTTTCAGACTTCAGGTTACAGTGTGACTTAAAATGTTTCTTTAAATTTGTCTATGATGATGTTGATTCCTCATGTTCTTCATGATTTGGAGGGTAAGGATTGTAATTTATGTTGTCTGAAATGGTCAGTATGTCTATATTTCACCTGGGAATCGCAAAAACATTAACGGAATGTAAATGATGACCTTTTTGCTTTGACAAAAACGAACGAAAACTGCATCAATCAAACACAACATGCCTGCAAAAGGGCAATGAAAAAGGCCTAGAAGGCATGCTAAACTTAAAGCTGGAGTGCGTCATTTTTTGTCGTTGTCAATGTTGTCATTCTGCCTCTGTTTGGCGATGGAACATTATTTGTTTGCTATGTCCTTCATCTGGAAACTGTCAGGCAAAACTATCAGACCTGACTGAAGGGGGCGTTTGTGTGTATACAGCAGCAGGGCAGGGGCGGGCGGGGACAAGGAGCATTTATCCTGTTAAACTGTCAAATTCGCTTTTAAAACTTTTCTTGAATGCTTCTTTGGGTTTTCAGTTTGCAGCCGGCTCGCTTTACTAGCTCAATGCTGCCATTATCCTTCGTCTATTTTTGCGTAAAACAGATGTCTATGGGTGACATGAGATTTAAACACTGCTACACTGAGAAATACAGAGAGAAGCTGATAGACTCAATCAGCATTGTTTGAACTCATTTCAGTAGCTTGAATGGAAAAGTAATTTGTTTATAATTAAATGTTACGTACTATAGCTTGGGTTTTTTTTTTTTATGTACGGCCCTGAGTTTGTTTATGGCTCTGTGGTCTATACAATAGCGATAAAGTTGTGGTTAATAGTCTCAGTTAAGGTTGACGTATTCCTCTTGGCTGCAGTGTGAACATCAGTACTGTGGTTCCTGAGTTTACAGCCTTGAACCTTTCTTTTTTTTTTTTTTTTTTTTTAAATAGCACTTTCACGTTAACCGTATACAACTCTGCAACTCTGTGATAGTTCAAATCCAGATTTATCAAGCATATTGATTACAGTTCACCGAGACACGGATGTGAGGGGAAAATGATGACTGTTCCCAGAGCTTTAAAGAAAGTGAAGCAAGGACATCAGTGTGTGCTTAAATAAGTGAACATGTGCAATATTACTGCTTTAAAAGTTGAGCCAAACAACCAACACATTGTTGTCCAGATATACTTAACGGCTCCTTTATTAGGGACACCTGTTCAACTGTTCGTTAGCGCAAATATGACCCAAACCGATCGTTGGAATGAGAGCGAAAGGAGATTTAAGTTGAGTTTGAACTTGGAACGGTTGTTGGTGCCAGACGAGCTGCACTGAGTAGTTCAGAAACTGCTGATCTACCGGGATTGTCAAGCATAACCATCTGTAGAGTTTACAGAAAATGATCCAAAAAGGAGAAGTTCTAGAATACCACACTGTTGGTTTATTCAGTGTTGTGTGTACCTAATAAAGTGGCAGGCGAGTGTTTTTCTGCTACTTTTATCCCTCGTCTCTCTTCATGTCGACTGAGAGTCTCTCATGATGAAGAATTTCAAATGACGGTGGTATCTGCCCACCTTTGAATTTTATATTTTCATATAACTGATAATGAACTAACAGCCTCTCTAAATGCGAGAAATTATTTATAAACTTGGCGCCAAACTTCACCCGTAACAGCATCCCTGCCTTTTACAGACACACTCGAACACATTAACACCTTCCAATGTTGTTTTTAAACCATCTTATCACTTTCCTTCTCAGCCAATAAAATACAATTACACCCCTCTGTCCCTCCATCTGCCTCCCATACACCCCCCCCCCCCTCTCTATTTCTCCTTCTCCTCTTCCTGCTTCTCCCCCTGTCCTTACTCTTCTGCATGACCAGTTCCATGTCAGCCCTTAATTGTGTTTTGATGTTCCTCCAGACCTGCAATTGAGCTCCATTCTCGGCAGCCAAAACAGAACAGACATTTGTCACCGCACCGAGAGACTGCTTACCCTGTCACACACATTCTCTGCTGCTCACCTCCACTTCAACTTCTTTTTCTCCTCTATCTATCTATCTATCTATCTATCTATCTATCTATCTATCTATCTATCTATCTATCTATCTATCTATCTATCTATCCATCTATCCATCTATCTATCTATTCATCTTTATTTTGTTCTTTGTAGATTTGTCAGAGAGCGTGAGCTGTGGCAGAATAGCATCAGTGTAGGATGAGACCAAAGACCTCGTTTCCCCACTGGGGCCTGTGTCACATGTAATCACTGTTACTTGTAAGACAAGCACACACACTCGCACACACATGCAGGTTCGTGCAGCTATTCTTCTGAGGACACTGCCTTGATTTCCATTCATTAGGACGGCCTAAATAGAGCGTTATCCCCAACATTAACCACAACCAAATCTTAAATCTTCTGCCTCATTAGGAACCTGTTTCTTTTTTTTGTCTCCATGAGGATTGCTGGTCCTCACAATGTTGGTGTTTAGACCAGGAAAGGTCGCAAATAGGTAACAAATACAAGAACACACACACACACACAGAGAGCGAGAGACACACTCTCAAACTCTCCAAACACTCAGCTAAGCTCAGCTCTGGGAGTCAATATTTGTGCTGTGCAAGCTCTAGACAGAGGAAGGCTCCTCACCTCATCACTGTGCCACCAAATCATGAAATATTCAGAGTTGGGGAGACGGGAGGCGGGGGGAAGAGAGTGAGAGTGAAATGATACGAGAGAGAGAGAGAGAGGTCATGCATAAGAGAACCAGCTGGACTGAGGTAATGTGGGTAGGAGGCTCGGTGCTACAGCAGAAGATCTGACGAGAAGGAGCGCTGTGCTTGTGAAAAGATAGTGAGAGAGGGAAAAAATAGAAAGCAAGGGAGGTGTTATAGGAAGGATGGAGGCTGAGGAGAAAGTGAGATGAAGAGGAGAGGGGTTGACGTGTGCGACAGGACAGAAAGAAAGCGAAAGGACCGAGGGGTGAGAGGAGGGGTGGCTATATTCTAACCGTGGAGGAAATAAAGATGTAGACTGACAGGCAGACAGGGCCGGGAATAATCAGGCAGCACAGTGTGTGGTGTCCGACACCAGAGGAGGTGTGTAAGAGTAAATGGAGCTCTTTATGGTCCCAGACAGTGTTCAGCTGAAGACTGATAATCCCCATCCAGGACTTAATGAGGGTTTATTCTTTCACAGGTCATTTTGTCCTGGCATCACATCTGAGAGACTTCTCACTGGCAGAGCTGCTCTGTTCACGTCCACACTGTGCACTTTGTGATTTTTAAAGGATCATTACGCTACCATTTTTTTCCCCGATACTTGTTTGTGGTTTAGTCACACTCGACTCACACATTTGAGTCGATTTAAGGCTTGATGGACGAGCCTGACACGCAAGTCTGCCCCAACACGTGGAAGGAACTTAATCCTTAAAGCACAGACTAGATGATCCAGTACAGACACAGGACCACACACTTGGTGTTTAACCCTTAGGGCTCCATGGTAATTTGCCATGGGAATAATTCACAACTATGAACATCCTGGGGATGTGTCTATGTGTTGTTGAGTCAAAGTTATGATTCATTTCATGTTGCATTTTTAGTCGTGATATAAAGCAAATGTTTTTTTTATTATATCGCATAATAGGAGCTCTAAAACACAATTTTTTGGAAATCCTGAAAGTGGCAGCCTTGCTTTTTCACATATGCAACGTTGTACATGCTTCACATCTTTACTAGCTAGATCCACGTCGAGACAACTTGTACACACAAAAAGTATCTAAAATAAGTATGAAATCTTAAAAATAGTTATATTATGACAACTGTTGTTATATTATATTGTTATTATATAAAATATATTAAACCAGCACGTACTTGAGGGTTTCTATAAACATAATTACATATAAGTTGTGCCAGTTTGAATTCAAAATAGAATGAGAAGTCTTCAAATATAAAATATCTTGCTCGTTTTAATTAAAAAAGCTATATTTAAGTCAGTGCGAGCAATTGAAGTCACTGTTTGTTGTTGCTGTGTGATCTCGCTCTCTCTCTTTCTCTCTCTCTCTGTCTTTGATGTTTTTATGAGAATGCAGTTTGAAAAGTCATGTGACTCACATTTCAAAAGAAAACTTGACCCGAACAGTACACGCGTCCTTCAGCTCTACTGTTTACCCTTTGAGGGTTGTAGGGGGGCTGGAGCCTTTACCAGCTGACATTCACACCAACACCAATTAACCTAAACTTGAACTGTGGGAGAAAAAAAATCCACAGAAAAAAACTATGATTTCAGAAAAATTCCACAGTGGAAAACAACCTCTTGTTGTGAGATGAGGGAGCAATAAGGAAAATTATTATCCAAAATTTGGGATGTTATCCTTTATTTTAGGTTTATTTTGCTTCAGTGTGATTATGTTTTTTTTGATCTTGATGAAAATAAAGTCTGTAGCATAGTAACAGAGAGTGGAAGCCACTTTAGAAGAATTAGAGGTTCTAACAATAGCCCTGGTTTGATGATTTGTAGGTCACAGATGATCCTGCCGCTGCGTAGCATCCTTGTTAGCCTTCTCCATTCACTGCTTCTCAGCAGGAGCTTCATTGTCTAATGGGTATTTAAGACATACAGTGCAGCCAAGAGCTACACACTTTTTAAAGGCCACATAGACCGGAAGCTCCAATTAACGCTGCTTTTGTGTATGTATCTGCGTCATTACCTCGTTCATGAAACCCTAAAGTTTCAGAACAAACAGTTCAGCCACTGCTGAGAAAATAGGGTTTTATTGTTTTCCTGGGCTCTGCAAAGCAGAAAGGCACTTCCGTTTCCTGATGATGTCATCAGTAAACCTCACCACTCCTCTCACCACTGTAGCTCCTCCTGGTGCGGGCACTAGTCCGGGCACATCCAGTTGCGTACATTCAATCGCAGAAGAAGAAGAACTACTCTCGTTGTAGCTGCTGAGATGAATTGAAACTTTTAAACAAAGCTCTTATGGGGAAACTATTGCCATGTCAACCATATGTGCAGCAGAAACAATACAATACCTTTTAGATATTAATGAGAACAAACTCTGCTGGTCAGTCGCAGGAACAAAAATATTCAGTCTAATCCAGTTTATTTCTAAAGCCCCTGTAATGTACAAAGTGAAAAAAGCCGAACTGTCGATCAGTTAAAAAGACTTAAGAATTCTGGAGTCTGGTGTATTTAGCGACAGCACTGTATAAAATGGCATCATGTCAGTTGTTAGGGAGATTTTTGATTATCAGGTGACATGACCAATGATGGAACCTCTGGGGTTAAGTTGAAAGAGTTCATTGAAAACAGCTCAGATCTGAGGAGGATGCCTGAGGTAGTGTATCTGGTCCAGATGCCTGGCACCTTGGTATCTAAGGAGGGAACCTTGAATGGCACCGAGTTTGTATCTTATCGTACGTTCTGGCTGTTTATATTGAACACCAGGTCATGGTTATGAGAATATGTGAGAAATTAAACGTAAAGATGGCTTAAGATTAGAATTTTCTCTCACAGCCGTGCCATCGTCAACTATCGGTTTGAGGGTTTTTTCATGACTAAAACAAGATTTCTGATCGTTTTATCTTCTTAAATGTGAATATTTTCTTCATTTCTTTGATCCAGATAACAAAGAAATCATTCAGTCGTTAGCTGCAGCTCTACTGAGTCGTGCTCAGTGAAACAGAAAAGTGCCACAAAACAACACAGAGTGTTGAAGACATGATGCATTTTTAAAACAGATTTAAAGACAGGAAGTCCGGAGGCTCGCCTAATGTGCAGCAGCAGCTCAATCCACGATTTGGGAGCTTCTACCATGAAAGCCTGATCCCCCCTGAGCTTCTGCATCAAAAGTTTAAAAAAAAACAAACAAACACAGCACACTGGAATTAATTGATTTAGTTTTATTCATGAGTAAACGACATGTTTCACTTGTGGCTTATACAGCTCAACTGGGCAAAGGGTTTCACAGCCGTGCTAAATATCAGGTCACGTGACCAAGTCATTTTACAGATTAAACATGTCAGCTGAATGCCTGACACATTAAAGTGTTCAAAAGTGCCAAAACTACAGTGTTTCACAGACACACACACAGATTTAGCCACTGCTCTCCGCCAACATTGAGTCATGTTGGGTAGTTAAAAAAAAAGGAGGCAGCAGAAACAGAGACATCATCATCTTTCCTCCACATATATTTTTTTTCTCCCTGTCTTGTCAAAACCTGGCGCCTGCATCGCCCACAATGCACCTCCACCACTGACAGTTCAGTCAGAGATTCCACCGTAGCCTCCAGCGAGTGGCCTCGAGCGGAGACAAGGACGAGGACAGAGAGAGAGAGAGAGGGAGGAGAGAGCTCCACAGTTCACCTCGCTCGCTTATTTCCAACTATATACACCTAGGGCTTTCTGTTAGTTTTTATTTAATCTTGAGCTCCTGTTTTCCCAACTGATGCTGACTCATGTGACCTCACTGCGGGCACTTTATTAGACCACTATAAACACACACAGGTGGATGTGTGGACATTTTTGACCTGATGTTAGGATCATGATCATACAGTGAAAAGAAAAAGAAGATTTAGAGACGGTCTAAGAGGATACACTGAACATATTTCTTTAGTCAGAGCCCTTGTCTTGTCTGGCGTCGCTGTCCATGGTGCTGAAATGCTGTTCTGTCCCAGAAGTCCACTGAGATCAAATCAGAGAAGGAAGCGGTCTCCAATTTCAGCTTTTTATCAAATTTGGGGGGCCTTTTTGATCTTAAATGACTTAAATAGGACACTTGTTTATCTTAAGAAGTTTTGTCTTAAACAAAAGTTTATGTACCAGGCTTGATACTTGAAATGAGATGTCAAGCTTTCAAAAGATGCTTTTGAAAATATTAGATTCACGATATGACAAAAAGCCTCTTCAGTGCATTTCCACCATACTTAACCCTTTACCACTGAGCGTATCGACGATGACACGCTTGCACAAGCACACTTAGGTAATTACGCAGTGGTTTGAAGTTGCATGTGAAAGCCAACGTGCGTTTATTACAGTAATTGCACTCTTTGTCGCCAGAGAGGAGAAATGTTACTGTAAATATGTTTTAAACTGTTCAAAATTCCTATTTAATGTTGTGTTTTTTTCTCTAAAACAATTTTAAATTGTTAATACACTATGTTAACATGCAGTAAAATGTAAATTACTGTCATATATTAAAAGATATTCTGGAAAAAATGACAAAGAAATCACACTTTTATGGTTAAAATAAGCAGGACATTTTGAGGCTTAGGTGTTAAAGGGTTAAGGTGACTGAATATTCCACTCCTTGGGCTTAAACATGAATGTAGCCATGGAAACACAATAGAAACAACAGTGCAAGAGGGAAGACTCCAGGTAGTTGCCTGTTTTGACAGTACAGACATCAAAACAGTAAGTAACAGCCTTTGTTTTCTGAAGAAGAAAAACAACAACAACATACTGCAGACAGCATTTCCTCTCACCTACCTCACAAGTCCTAACATCATTATCTGAGCCATTGTATTATTTTACACATTTATCTTCTTTGTTTATTCTACTTTTTAACATTTACTTTTAATAAATGTTTACTTTTACCTCCTCTATCCTTCCTCATCTTTGCGTTTCTGTCATGGTCTGTTACCTCTTTTAGAACCTTTTCTGGCGCCAACACTGACCTTGTCAGGACCAGCAGACCTCGTGGAGAACAAAAATCTGGTCCTAATGAGGCAGAACCTCATTTCAGAGGAACTGGTGACGTTTAGAGCTAAGATGTGAATTGTGGATAGTTTCAAGTTTAGAGTTAGAGTGGTTAAGTCTGTCCCAATGAATGAATAATAGCTGAAGACACCTCTCTCTGTGTGTGTGTGTGTGTGTGTGTGGGCTTTTTTCATGGTTAAGACCTGGTTTTAGGGTCATTTGAGATGGATTGGATTAAGGGTTAGGGAATGTATACTTGTATGTACATCTTTGTGAGGACCAGATCTTACATCTTAAACGGGGTGTTTATAAGTTAGGACTTGTTTTAAAAGTTAGGGGTAGAATTAGGGTTAGGTTAAGGCATTTAGTTGCGATGGTAAACGTTAAGGTAAGGGAGTATGGAATGCATGAGGTCTTTAAGTGTCCTCACTAAGAATGCTGTACAAGAATCTCTCTCTCTGTGCACATGTATTTATATATTTAGGAGGACATTTGACCTTGTAGGGGACATTTTGGTTGGTCCCCACAACTTTAAAGGGCTTTTTTCAACAAACAAACACAGGAATTAAGGAGATTTTATGAAAGTGAGGACAATTTGGCTCGTCCATCACATCTTAAGTGGGGTGTTTATAAGGGACTAGGATGGTTTTAGGGTTAGGGATTGAAGTTGTGATGGTTAAGGTTAGGGTAAGGGAGTGACAGCAGCCCACTGGAATTGTTATAGACGTATAGACATGAGGTCTTTAAGTGTCCTCACTGAGAATGATGTACAATTATCTCTGTCTCTCTCTGTGCACCTTTAACCCGCACCACCTTGTTTGCAGCATCTCTCTGGGTCTGCTCGGCTTCCTCCCCTGTCACCATAAATAGGAACTGCCCCAGACACACATTACTATTCCCACAACATGATCCAATACAGCTATAACCTACATCACAGCACAGAGGCGATGCACTGCTGTAATAATGGCTTCATATTTCCTTTCACCAGCACCATCATCATCATCATCATCTCCCCCCCCCCCCCCCCCCTCCACTCACTCACCCTTCGGACAATCAATAACAGACACACTGAAACCACTGTCCCGCGCATTTTATTTGACGCGATCATGCGGAGTGAGGGATGAGATGAAACTGTCTCTCAGACCAAGTTAGATTTGCGCGCAAACTGGCTCCTAAATCTCAGAGGAGAGAGAGAGGGAGAGAGAGAGGGGGGTGGGGGCACAGTGATACAGAGAGAGAGAGAGAGAGAGATGCACTAACAGAAAGAAGTGAGGTGGGAAGTCCTTGATTTTCGCCTCTTCGCTCCAGTTGTTGCGTAAAAATATGAAATTATCGACGCAATCACTCTTTCAAGAGCTTTTGCTCACTTTTGTGCTCATCTGAGTTTGTTTGTCCACGTCGTGTTTTGCGGGGTTTACAGACAAATACACGATCTCCTCTAACTTCATTCACTTGGAGGTGTTTGTGCGCAATGGCTCCGCGTCTGGAACGCGACGGATTCGGGATGCTCGGCTGAAGGAAAGACAGACAGACAGAAATCCAGTGGACGCGACCATGATCCTCTGAGTCTGGATTCTCGGTCGCTTTTCGTCCATGAAAACCTCTTCTCCCCCTTCTACTTGTGCGGATCTATCTCGGAGTGTGTGCGGTGTTTTAATTCAGAGCGCACCTGCTCCTCCGCGTCTGTGACTCAACGATGTGCTCCAGTGGGAAAACCTGCGTGTTTCTGTTCCTGCTTAAAAGTATCATGTCGGACCCGGGAGCCACGAACCAAGGTGAGTCACAGCGCCAACCAAACACAGACAGACTGAGAACAAGGAGGATGCAGGAGTCACATTTCACCCACATTTATAAAGTATTTTCTCTTTTACGCACACGCAAAACACAACTACATCTATATCACAGTGGATATCGCACTAAAATTGAGTCATTTCACCTTTGATCCAACTTAACACTGTTTCATGTTTGCACGTTACGTTATACAAACATAACACATCTGTTTAAGGATGATAACCTTGACGAGAGCTGCAACTAACAATTAGAATCTGTCCATGATCTTGTCAGTTCATTGTTTGGTCCAGAGAATGTTGAAAAATATTGATCCTTATTTCCCAAACTTTGAAATGATGACGTCCTCTAATGTCTTATTTTGTCCACAGACCAAAAAAATACTAAATGTTAATGATTTCTTTCTTGCCAGAAGCTAAGAAACCAGAACATATTCACAGTTAGGAAGCTGAAAAATCACGAATCATTAAGGAAAAAAACAAAAGAAAAACACTCAAAATGTCAAATTAGTTGCTGATTAATTTACTAATTGATTAATTAGTTGTTAAAATGTATTTGCTATAAACACCAAAGTTACAATATGATGTCAGGTGTGATTCCCTTCAGGCATTTTACTCATTTTACTCGTACAGTATGTGACTTTGTCAGTTTTCAGGCTTCATCTGGACAGAAACTACATTTAAAGACTCTTAAAACCTCACAATGTTTGTGAAAGTTTAAATTTATTGGCTGAATTGAGATCACAGCAGTGATAATGATGATTGGTTAGCTTTTTACTTCAGTTATGTGTCAAAATAGACACATTTTTCTTGGTGTATTACAAATTCAAAATCCATTTACAAAGCCTGAAAATGCTGTTTGAACCTCTTCAATTCATTTATCTTTATTTATCCCTTAGGGTAACTCCATTTGTGCCAGAGCATCAATCAGTGTGTGCGGCACACTTCACATCATCACCTTAACTTCATATCATAGCATACATATTGCAACATATCATCACGGCAACGTACGGCAACACAGTGGTTTCAATGTAATCTCTTAAAATATGGTTAAATGTTCATTTTAATTAAATTGATTCTAAAAGATGGAGAGAAAAACCTCTTTTGGTGGATGTGACTGCCTCTAAATTGTGTCCAAGATCATGTTCAGACCTGCATCATAATTGGTTAGATGCTGTTGTTGTGCCGCCTTCTTGGCCACGCAGGTCACTCTTGGAAAAGAGATTTTTAAATCGCAATTAGGGCTTTTTATCTGCTTAAATAAAGGACACACACATATATATATATATATATATATATATATATATATATATGCGTGTATATATACATATTGAGCGGATTTTGTCTACGTTCCAATCCCTTCACTTCACACTGAATATAGAACTCACGTCTCTGAGAAGCAGCACATGTCAATGTCTCAGCACTTTCCAACACAACTCAGCTCCAAAATGCACACATCGACACACACAAAATCACAAAATATTGGCTTATTCTGTCAGCAGCGTTGATGCTTATTTAGATTCCCGCCTCTCTCTGTCGTGATGAGTTCATTAATTCATGGATGAGCGTTCGGCGTCCAGCTTCTGGCTTCTGTGCAGTCCCCCCGAGAGGATTCCACTCGCGATAGCATTCGTGTGGATTCCGCGACGTGTGGCCCATTGGTGGGAAAATTAAATGCACCACAATCATTTTCTCCACTTTCCAAAAATCATCTCCCCCCCCCCCTCTTTCAGCCACAAGCGAGTGAGAGAGTGAGCGAGTGCACTTGCATAAGCGTATGAAGAGCACAGGCCGTGGTGATGTTATCTTCCCACATAAGTCACATGGGTTACCGCTTGCTTAAATGTAATCAGTTCTTCACGCCTTCCACTTTGCACATTTTGCGCCGGGGTCACTTTCATTTTCCGCCGTCAATGTGTTTGGATGCACGATTTCAAAAAAACGACGTCAGGTGACCTTTCACAAGCCGAAAATGCCATACGGAGTGAGGACAATTTGGGAAAGTGAGGACGTTTTGACTGCTCCAAAAGGGCTTTTTGGGGGTTAAGACCTGGTTTTAGGGTTCAGGTTTAAAGTAATGCATTATGTCTGTGTGTGCGTGTGTGTGTGTGCTCAGTTTTCCCTGCAGGATGCCTGCCTGCCTGTGATGGAGGAAAAAAAAACCGAGAGGAGTTTAAAATATAGTGAGAATGAGCAAATGTATGCTATCGCCATGCAGGTGCAATCTATCAAGAGTGAGTTCGGTAATGAACGTGAATCACTTCCCCGTGTCCTCAAGAGAAAGTCAGAGAGATGAGATGGGACGCAGTCTTTTATACAACGGCTAATTTATTGTTTTGCCCGTTTCGGGGGTCGACATGGAGATAATTGTGCGATATATATAATATCGGTGACATGAAGCACAATGTGCGGGGATTCTCCGAGGAGTTTATGTGCAGCTCCGCACTGACAATGCCTGCAAATTCACCAGTGGAGTTCTGAGTCATGCTTGGAACAACCACAGACCGTTTATAAAAGTCTGTCCGGTCCAACCAGGAAATGGATTATAAAGAACTCACATTCAAACTCTGCTTGAATGTGAACCTAATTCTAAACTTGTTTTATAACTTCTGTAAGGAGTTAATCGTCTCAATCGCGAGTTGCAGGTTTTCTTCAGTTCTTTCGGCTGCAAAATGTCAACATCTTTGCACTGTGGTTTTTTTGTGGGCGGGCCTTAAGAGGCTGCCTGCTGATTGGCTATTGAGATTTGGAGTGACAGCTCAATGGACCGGAAGTCGTCACAGGCTTGGAGCCGCTGTCCCTCTGGAACTCGGTCCCCAAGTTTTCCCCGTCGACGTCCGACAAAATAATTGTAAATATCTGTTTGTCAGATTATAAACGTCAGATACTTCAGTAGCCAATCAGCAGGCAGCTTCCTAAGGCCCGTCCACAAACAAAAATCCACGGCGCAAAGAACAATTATGATTAAATCAATATTTTATTTGCTTCGTGAACTTTAAGTGGACGCACAAGCTGCTGGTTCCTGTCGACTTATTCCCTCTCAGTTATGTGCAGTCAGTGAGATAATATGTGCATTTTGAACGTTTGTTGTTGTGCGTATCGTTTTTCTTCTGATTATCTCCTGACGTGATTATGTGCTCATCACGTTTGTCTAATGTTTTTGATGCAGTAATTCGACGGTGGATTGAGATGCACAAAGTGACGAAAGTGTAAGCACAATAAATCCATCAGTGACAGAAGAACTACAGTGTCGTATATTTACTGGAGGGAGTAATATCTGTAACAGTTTGAGGGTTTATATTATACTTTAATATACTACCCTTAATTGCACACTTTTTTTTTTCCCTCTCTAGGGGTTGCCACAGCAGATGACCTGCATATTTGATTTTTATGCTGGATGCCCTTCCTTGCAGTCAGTTTGTTCAGCAAACCGTTCACTACTATTTTTTAACTGATCTACAGTTCAGCGTTGTTCGGTTTGATTCTCGTGTCGGACGTCGTGCTCATGACTCTTCCAGTGACGACACTCTCTGACCAATAAGTTGCCAGCAGTCTGTTGACGTCACATTTTAGTATCAGCTCAGGTCGCTTGGAACCTCGTCAGAGCAGGTACTAAAAAAGTACCAGGTACTATCACTGATGCAAAAGTGGACACAGTGGACCTTTAAGTTAAGATTTAAATAGTAGAATAGGGGTAGAGAGTGAAGAGTAGAGTAGAGCTGAAACGATTAATTGATTAATTGATTGCTAAATGAATCGTCAACTATTTTGATAATCGATTATAATATGATATAATATAATATAATCACTTTGAAGCTTTTTTCATTATTAAAACAAGATTTCTGATCGTTTTAGCTTCTTAAATGTGAATATTTTCTTAATTTCTTTGCTCCAGATAACAAAGAAATCATTAAAAGTGAATTATTTTGGTCTGTGGACAAAACAAGACAATCGAGAACATCATTATTTCCAGGTTTGACAAACAGTGGCCAACAATTGTAAACGTTTTCTGACATTTTATGGACCAAACGATTACTCGATTAATCATGAAAATAATCGTTAGTTGCAGCTCTAGTGTAGAGTTATTTTTAATTTTACATATGTAGAAGAAGACGAATCAGCAATATTTTAGAAACGAAGGTTGTTCCAGATTTGTCCAGGATGTTATGTACATCCCATCCGTGAATATGGCCAGAGGTGAGGATGACAATGTTGTCAAACCATCAAAAAGTCTGTCCCTGATGGGTCAATTCATAGCTTCACTGCTTGCCAGTCAGTCCCCCTGAGGTCTGCTGTCATCGGACCCTTATTATAACTACTGTATATATGCGAGACGTACCCAGGCATGCTCCAGGTGGAGCCTCGTTGCCCCGACTGTCACGGCTATAATGATTATATACTGAACCATGTATGAGGGACTGGACCACATATGTAATCCTCTTCAGATGTGGAGACTCTTGCATCGTTGTCTTTGTTATCAGGAGAGGAGACTGTTGTTTTTAGCCATTAGCAGCCAACTGCAGTTTCAACCCCACACGTCAGATTAGATTAGACTAGATTAGGTCTGACTTTATGTATCCCACACTGGGGAAATTCAGAGGTACGTAGACGAGTAACGAGTGAAAAGGAAATAGAAAAGGGCAATACAATCGACAAAATGTAGAGTATGAAAACACAAATGCAAAAGCAGGAGTGCAATAAGTGATCTTATAAGAAAAGGAACAGGGTTATAAAAGTGTGGTAGGACAACGTCCGTCTTAACAACTGCACGCTGACTTCAAACGCACGGTCCCTTGCTTTTGTCTCTTTATGAGATTAGATAATAACACGCTGGGACAGAGCACACACAGAAATCATCTGTGTAATAAGCATAATAATAATAATTATTGTGATTATGTGATGGAAAAGTGGAGACGTTTTACACATTTTGTCCCACTTTGTCCTCAGGTAAATTCCACGTAAATGTCTAATTTCCTGCCTCTAATGACGTGGGCACAGTCATGAGCTTTTACGAAATATGGACAAAACTCTAATTATGATGGTTTGTTCCTTAAGAGCAGGAACACAGTTCAGCTTCTTCACAGAGACGGATGAAAGAGAGCACTAAATGACAGTGATTTACAGAGTGAAGCGGGAGGCTCGCCCAGACGAGACGTCACCGTGACCTCTGCTCGCTTTACCAACAAGCAGATCCTCACATCTGAGCGACTGCTGAATAAGGAACTAAATACCTTAAAGGTCTGACGTCTCTCTGACAGCTTTACGCAGATCCTGCGCTGCATCATCTGTGCCGTGATCAGATGAATTAAGATTCCGCTGTCAACTTTTATAAACATCTCAAACAGAAAAACAATGATTCTTCCTCCCTCGGTGTCTCTCCGACGACAAGAAACAAAAAAATGAAGACAATTCTTTTGGAATGTCAGCCAAGTGTTTATCTTCTTGAATATCATCAGCCAAAAGTGCTTTGTTGTCGCTTTGAAGAAGAAGAAGAAGAAGAAGAATCTTTGTGATGTGACTGAACTGCGGGTTACATTACGTATTCTTCTGTTTGAAAAGTCGCATATGGTGAAAACTGGAATAGCTGCGTAAGTCGCCTGACACACGAGCGGTATTTGTTGATACTGAAGGAAACATCATTATTATTATTATTATTATTATTACATCTCGATATCAATGTAAATGCTCGCTGAGAGCTCACAGAGAGGATGGATGACACCCACGTCGTGTATGGGAAATATGGAGAGAAAGGAGAGGGTTACCTCAGTTCAACATAATACCTGGAGTCGCCGTGTTACAGATACAGTAACAGTAGAAAGAGCTTATACCCAGAGAGAGATTTCAAAAAATTGAACTGTGCCAGAGTTTCTAAAAGAAAAGGAAATTATGCAGCCTAATTATTTCATAATGAATATATTTCATGCCAGCCTTGGTTTCCCAGAAAAATTTGACTTTTCTGCTACGATGGGACGCATTCAATTCGTACATTCTGTACAAGAATGAAAGGTTTGAGTGTGACATTTTGAAACAAATTGTTTCACACTTTCGCACATTTCTGTTCACAAGCCAAAAATTCTCTCACCAAGAGGAGGACGGGTACGGGACAGCTGTGAGTGAGGACGCAGATGTACCCAAAGTCAATTTTCTGAAACTTCTCCTGCCACCTCCTTACAACCCAAAACTCTGGATGATGTCTGAGCGATCACATTTAAGAACAGACCAGAAACAAATATTCACAGTAATCCAGCGGGCTACTTTTCTGAAAGTAGCCCATAATCAGGTGCTGTTTGCTCCTAAAGCACAGATTACTGTGTCTAAAACTAACAAATTATGACCAGGAAACAGTTATCAACCCCTTTATTCATAGTGTTCAATTCAATTCAGTTTTATTAGTATAGCACCGAATCACAACATACATTATCTCAAGGCTCTGTACATAGACAACATCAATGAGCAAACACTAGATGCATCAGTTTAGAGAAAAAAACTCACTCCCTTTTACTAGAAGAAGAAATCTCGGACAGAACCAGACTCAAAGATGTGCGGCCATCTGCCTAGACAGGTTGTGGTGAAAGGAAAAAATGGGGGACAGAGGAGAGATGGGTGACAGAAAGGGGACAGAGAATGGACAAGAGGGAGGTGAGGTGGAGACAGAGGAAAGAGACAAGGAGCAGATACACAACTATTGTATCAAGTCATAAGTTTGGAACACTATCATATTGAGATGCACCAACAAGAAATCAGGAAACAGGAAATCCATATTATACCATTCTGTAAACCACACATACATGTGACATTTGACGTTCCTTTGAATAAGATGTGTCATTTTTGATTCACACGTATGTGTGCTTCACAGAGCGGTATAATGGAGACGTGAATGTGTTGATTCTGCCGTTTGCCGTCTCTGTGATTATGTCATTATTTTGACAAGCTACTGATTCAGTCTAATCTCCGACATCGGCTACAAAGATTCAAGATTTCTTGGATCTCCGCATCACTATTAATTTATTTCTTATGTATCCCCTTTTGCTGCCTCTAAGGTAGTAGAGCTACTCATCCTGGGCTCCACACACAACACATACAATATAAAACAAACACACCATAGTTAAAATAAAAACTATTATATTAATATTAAATAATAATAATAATAATGATAAAAAAAAAATTCTAAATGTTATTCAGTGGTCAGGAAAATTCAGAGAGGACAGATGCAGATTATAATGTTTCTGTCCACTATTATACCCAGACAAAAGTAATGTGATTTGGCCTGCTGATAACTGCATGTCAATTTACTCTGTGTGTGTGTGTGTGTGTGTGTGTGTGTGTGTGTGTGTGTGTGTGCTTTGAGTGAGAAAATCCGAGTATCAAATTCAGCACTGTGGTCTCCTTGGGTGATGTATCATTTCCTGCCTCCGAAGATAGTTGTTAGAATGTAATTATGCTATGACTGCATTACTGTGTGTGTGTGTGTGTTTGTGTACATAGGTGTGTGTGTGTGTATAGACACGGCGAAGAGAGTTGGAGGAAAAGATCTGCTGCTGTCAAACATGAAACGCAGCATTACTCATGGTTATGAAAGATTGTTTTTCTTTGTCAGAAATCAATGTCTCCGTCTCCGTCTCTCTCTCTCTCTCTCTTTATCTCTGTCTATGTCGGGTTGTTGAGCAGAGGCAAAGCCGCCTTATTATAGGTTCAGACCTTAATTACCAGCCAGAGGTCTGTAAATATTAAAGCAGCTCATTTAATCTCACCACCGCCACGATCATCTCCAACCTCATATTTGGTTCCCGTCGCTGTGGATTTCCTTGCGAGGAGTTTGCACCCACTTGCATGTCGATCACTCGCTGCGTTTACACCGCCATGTCGGCAGGAAGAGCTTTTTGACGGTGCCAAATTCAAGCCGCGAGAGTTCACCGCGCGCTTAAAATCCATGGAGATCGAGCAGTATGTCGCAGAACCTGGTTGGGGTGATTATATCTGACCCCCTCATTTACCCGGGATTTAAAAAAAAATAAAAAATTAGGGACTTATTGGTCGTTATATTCAGCGAGTGTTCAGACCCCTGTAGCGACTCTTCATCAAAAAAGCGACTGACGACAATTCTAGCGACTTTTTCTGGTGTAATTGGACCTTTGTAGTCTCTGATGTGAAAGCACTTATTTGCACACCGGATGTCATTAAACAACCAAGAACTTCGAGGTGTGGTTTAAACACAATCCACACAGATTACCAGGAATTATTTTCTCCTGGGTTAATACATTCCTGCATATGTTGTGTGGGAAAAGGGGCATTTGAATGCATCCCCCTCTAAGCTCAACATACTGTGAACCCTGCATTACTTTCACTAGAACTCATGCGCTGGAAATTTAGAATATTGAAATAGCCTTTTTGCTTCAAATGCCTGTCATCACCACATGCTGAAATCTCATCCCAGCTGCCACACTGTAGATTATCACCTCACTCTCCATATAGGCCACATACCTCCCACGTTAGTGGTACCTGGAGTTGGTGTGAAATCATTGGTGTAAGTCCGTGGGCATGTCCTGCTGAGCTGCGCTGTACAGCTATATCGTCACCTTAAACATATCCTGACTGTATTTTCCTTATTAATAAATCAAAATTTGGTTTAAATACCTAACGCCTCAGTGATCTCATCACTGATGTCGCGTCGCAGAAGACTTGTGACCTTCTGAGAAGGACGGCGCTAATCTTCACGAGATGGTGGTGCCGATCCGCGTTGTCCCGGACTTTTTCTGAGAACGGTTATTTCATAGGTGATTGAATCTGATAAGGACTTTACAGCTCTGTCAGCCGCCCGTTGACAGCTTGATAACTGTTGTGTGTGCTCTCTCCCTACTTTGTCACCTCCATTTCTCTTCTGTTCAAATCCACCGTCCAACCTCTCTCACGCTCCCCTTCCATCTCCTCTCTCTCTCTCTCTCTCTCTCTGCTCTGACCTGTCATTCTTCTTGCTTATGCTGTCGCTTCTTCTCTCCTCCATTTTACATGGCTTTCTTTTTCACCCCCCCTCCCCCCACACACACTCTCTCTAGTGGTTCTGTTGGACACTACAACAGTGCTAGGAGAACTGGACTGGAAGACCTATCCTGTCAACGGGGTGAGTGACTTTGACAGTTCCTAAAACACTGCACAAGAAGATTCACTGCGAGACACTTTTGTTCTGTGCCGATTGTCATCCACACTGACCGGAAATGAAATAAAGCATTTTTTAGGCTTTATTTGAACACCGCTTAACATTGTACATAGAGCTGCAACTAACGATTATTTTCATAATCGATTAATCGATGAATCGTTTGGTCCATAAAATATCAGATACCATAAAAAATGTTGATCTGTGTTCATCAAACCTGGAAATGATGATGTTCTCAAATGTCTTGTTTTGTCCACAAACCAAAATGATTGACTTTTAATGATTAATTTGTTATCCAGAGCAAAGAAATTAAGAACATATTCATATTTAAGAAGCTTAAACAATCAGAAATCTTGTTTTAATCATGAAAAAAGCTTCAAACCGATTAATCGATTATCAAAATAGTTGTCAATTAATTTAGTACACATGCAAATTAATTGCACATTCCTTTAAGACAAAAAAGAAAGACCTTTTTTGTATTTTAATTTACATTTTCCATCAACACGATTGTTATTGATTCAGATTTTCGGACTTAAAGGATTTTGTTTTGTGCCACCGATCAATATTTCCACAATAACCTTCCAGCTCAGCGTAAACCAAGTGATCCGAGAGAGAGCTAGAGTTTGTGGACGTCCTGCGAGAGTCGGTTCAGTTCACGTGCGTCAAGGCAAACCTTAAATGGACCATAAATTTTTAAATGAAAGTCATGTGTCCTGTATGGAAATGCCGCTCAGACGTTGAGGGCGGCTAAAGTACAAAAGCCCTCGCAATTTCTACATCATTAGATGAGATTAGACTTGACTGATCTCACGCTGGGGAAATTCACTTGTTCCAGCAGCTAAAAAAAAAGGTGGGGGGGGACTGAGGGTAGACAAGAGGCGAGAACAAAACAGAAATAAAGTAAGAAATAAAAAAGGTTAAAGGACAGGAATATTCTGGAAAACATTTATATAATACAATGTGCAGCTTTCACGATAGAAAGTGAACATGTATCTGTCCATACTCATCTGATGAGAGGAGCTGAGGTCACAAAATGGCAGATAAAATCTCAACAATCAACTTCTTTTTGTATGTCTCCTTCTACTGCAGCTTTAATTAGTACATACCTTTCTTCACTCATTGTAAAACTGGTCAATCAATGACTAGACGTAACGCTAATAAGGGCGGGAATCACAGGGTAACCTCACGATGCCATATGCGACACATGGTCCACGATACCAATAATATCATGACACAACGATTTAATTATCACACAATCATTTTATCGTGATATTATTGGTATTGTGATAATAGTAATATCGCGAGACAGTTATCACAGAATTATTGTATCATGATATTATTGGTATTGTGTTAATAATAATATCACGATACAATGATACAGTTATCGCAGAGTCATTGTTTCGTGATATTATTGGTATCATGATAATAATAATATCACAATACAGTTATCACAGAATCATTTTATCGTGATATTATTTGTATCGTGATAATAATAATATCACGATACAGTTATCACAGAATTATTTTATCATGATATTATTGGTATCATGATAATAATAATATCACGATACAATGATACAGTTATCGCAGAGTCATTGTATCGTGATATTATTGGTATCATGATAATAATAATATCACGATACAGTTATCACAGAATCATTGTCTCGTGATATTATTATTATCAGGATACCAATCATATCACACTACAATGATTCTGTGCTAATCGATGTATCGCAAGACATAAAGCGATACATCGCGATATCTGTGTAACTGAAGAAAACATTAAGAAACTTTAATGTGAAAAGTTAAAGGTGCAGGATTTCTCTATTTATTCACAACACAGAGAGCATAAAGTGCATAAAGTCTATGTACTAAACGTGGATGGAGCAGCTCTTAACTTCCCTGCATACATTTGAGCAGCGCCGCCAAGAGGAGACATGAAGTAGTGATGCCCAGCAAGTGCAACTGTCAGGGACTGTTTACTTTAGAGCGCCTTCATTTGTGAATTATAATATTGATATTCGATATGTTAAAAAATCACTGAGTTGACAGGGACAACTGGAGACAGGGAGGATAAAATGGAGTTTTTCAAAATCACACCAACATTTTATGTCGTTTCTCCCTGTGCGCCCACAGCAATCAATGATTAAAACACATTTAGCCTGCAAATAAAATGGCAAATGTGAAACACACAGAGATCCTAATTCAATCGCCTCCCACGTCTTGTGTTTTGTTTTATAGAATACATGCGACAATGTTTATGTGCAACTAATACTGATTCGTCTGGAGATTAAACCAATTAAACTGTAGCGTGTAATTCTTACCAAGGCCAAGGCCCCGGAGGGAAAACGCTGTAGATTTCACTGCTGCAAATATTTCCGCTGGGACTCGGCAACAACAATAATTTTTTCTCCACAACTTAATGTCTGATTTAAGACACGGACGTGGCAGCGCTTGTGCTTTCAGGCTATTATGAAAAGTGCAATAAATCCTTAGGAGCAAAACTAATAAATAGCTGAAACAAAAAAAAAAGAAAAAGAAATGAGATATTTTCAGAGCATAAATGCCAATATTGAAATAACTTCTCCCGCCTCGCATGCAGACGGAACAGGTTTTTTTTTGCTATGGGGAGCAACAGCGCCATTACTCGGTGGAACAAAAACGCACGGCGAGATTTACATTAAATCAATAATTCATTACAACGACAGAGATTTTTATGATATTTTCATAACGCGGCTCTCTCCGTCGTCCCGTTGGTCTGACATTGACAGATTGTCTTGTGTTAATCAAAAGCTCACACCTCTAAACCAGCTGCCGTGTCTCCACCACGGCTAATGGAACAGCATACATTCAATATATTTCTTAAATGTCTTTCTTTTTTTTAACACCTAATGAATTGAAGTGAAATTCACACTGCATTATTTTGTTTTTCCACGTAGGTTCACATTGACGTGTCACACATGCACACAAACAGACACTTGTGCGTGTGTGTAGCTTCTGCCGACTGTGTTTGCTGAGTCAGCAGATTCGGTCGTTACTTTGTTACTTCGTTATGGCGTCCACCCAGAAATAGTTGCACATGGTGTGATGGGTGAATCAGTAACAGGTAATCTGACCGCCCGCACGGTTGGTGTAGTGGTTAGCACCCTTGCCTTTGCAGCATGAAGGCCGTCACATGGGTGTGCGTGGGTTTCAGCAACCAGTAACTTGAGCTAATTACTTTTTAATTTGAAGTGTCCAATACTGGTTGTGATTATCTGTTGCGGAGGACAAGAATAAAATAAGTGCACTTATCTGAATGAACTCAACCCTAATTACTCAGTCACTCACTCACTTAAATGTAATCAATTTAATAGGCGAAACATGTGTTTTCTCTTATGTTCAGACTCAGGAAGGTGTCACTGCTTTTATCTGTGATATATATAATTAACCTTTTGATAATCTCTTTTTTTTAAAAGCTCCCACAGTAAAAATGAACTGACATGGTGTCAGTTCACTCAAAATAAATCTTCAGTGCTGGATAAACAAATTAGAATGTACGGCTTCCATGGAGTTAGTGTGAAGTGTTGTGTGAAAAAAATGAAATGAATGGATGAATTGAACAGTTAATCAAGCTGTAGTAGATAGAAGGATGTTCTTTATTAACGCAGTTAGTCTTTCAATATAAGAAATAGATGATGTTAGACTAAAAAGATAAGAAATCATATGACAATTAAAAATACTTGGATGTATTCTAAACCTGTAATCACATTCCGTGCTTCGGAGAGAACAAGTCGTTCTCCATTGTTCTTATTTAATGTATCGTAACGATCACATACACGTTAAAGTTATAAATGTATATATTTTGCAGAAATCAATTTTTTTACCCCCCAGGAATAAAACACTCACATTACTCATAGCATTAGAGTGTCAATCAGTGCAAATTATGTTGATCACTTTCCAGCGAGGAAAAAAAAAGAAACTGAAAGTTTTCAGGGAAATAATTTGTAATTAAAGATTAAAACATGCCATAAAAATGTCTATTGAAGGTAATGCTCAGCTCAAATTTAAATGTTCTTTTTATAGCCATCATTGACCTGAACTTTTACCCATTTTTTCTTTGGACCAAGAACAATGTTCTTGTTCACAGCAGCTGTCAAATGTTTTTTCCTGTCAAGTGCTGAGTGTAGAACTGTCAAGAGTGAAAAACAACAACATTGCAACGCTCAGAAAAACATCACAGCTGTTCAAAGACGGCACAAAGGTGGGGCTTTCGTGTTGCTTCTGAATGCTTATATAAAATATTTCATTTGACCCAGTCACTATAGGCTTACATGACATTAGAATACATCAAATGATTGTGTTAGTCTAACTAAAACCAGTTTTTTTTTTAAAATAACTGTAAAAAATGATTTTCTGACGCAAACAAAAAGATGCCGCGGTGAAATTCACAGTGGTGCTTTTTTTGGACTGAGTTTATGCTCCGTCACCTTAAGCCTGTCCCACACTTTTCAAAGGATTTCCAAATCTGACTTGGTTTAAAAACTGGGGGCGATCACAGACACAACAAACACACATGATTTAATGTGACTTCAGAATATAAACAGACATGGAAGCGGACTGTTCTAAACTAAAGTTCTTATTGTTCATTGCAAACCAGGAAGACTCTGATGCGTCTGATGACGTTAGTATCTCGTCTGTTAATCCCTCAGATTACAGGATAATTTGTTCAAAACAGCCGGAAATCGGAAAGGCACCCAGTATTGTCGGAAGCGCCAGATCGGTAACAAAATCTGGCCAATTATCCTCCAGTGTAGGGCGGGGCTTAAATAATTTAAAATTTATAGGATGGTAGTAGAAAGACATGGAATGGTACTTGACTACCAACTAGCCTTTAGCTGAGGTTGTTTTGGTCCGTGACGTCAACCAGAAAACACTTAATACTAATGATTTTACCAGTTAAATATCCTAGTTGAGCTAAAGCCACTGTGCATGACAATAGAAGGTGGTATGGTTGAAAACACGACGTAGAAAACTACTTTACCTCATATTATGTTGACATTTTCTTGAAAGACATATATGCCGACATATTATCTTGCACAGGATGGAGCTCTGTTCACTCTTCTGGGAGAGAAAAGTGAAGTTTTGTATTGTGTTTGGAGTTTTCTAATTTAAAGTTCAATAAATCAACAATAATAATGGTAACTCCCATTGATAATGGTAACTCCTATTGAAATAATCTCATATTTTCATCTCTCCAAAATGCACTCTGGCGCACTTTGATATTTCTTGCTTTTTAAATGTGCCTCAACAAATCCACTTGACCTCACAAATTACAGTTGCCAGACCAATTTTCAAAATGAGACTACAAAAACAACCCCAGAAAATCTTTATCAATTTGGTCCATGTTGAGCAGCAGCCGAATCCAAAACAGACAAAAACACAAAATCACAAAATCTACTCGATTGTTCCGAGGCACAGGGG